>NC_069503.1:121954387-122092112 GCF_027579735.1 Bombina bombina
TATAAGTGATTGCCGAGCTATCAATATTGTATGCGTCACTTTAAAATCGCAATAATAATTCAGAACTTCCCGTCTGCCATCTGTAGTATTGTATATATAAGTGATTGCCGAGATGTCAATATTGTATGCGTCCCTTTCAAATCGCAATAATAATTCCGAACTTCCCGTCTGCCATCTGTAGTATTGTATATATAAGTGATTGCCGAGCTGTCAATATTGTATGCGTCCCTTTCAAATCGCAATAATAATTCCGAACTTCCCGTCTGCCATCTGTAGTATTGTATATATAAGTGATTGCCGAGCTGTCAATATTGTATGCGTCCATTTCAAATCGCAATAATAATTCCGAACTTCCCGTCTGCCATCTGTAGTATTGTATATATAAGTGATTGCCGAGCTATCAATATTGTATGCGTCACTTTAAAATCGCAATAATAATTCAGAACTTCCCGTCTGCCATCTGTAGTATTGTATATATAAGTGATTGCCGAGATGTCAATATTGTATGCGTCCCTTTCAAATCGCAATAATAATTCCGAACTTCCCGTCTGCCATCTGTAGTATTGTATATATAAGTGATTGCCGAGCTGTCAATATTGTATGCGTCCCTTTCAAATCGCAATAATAATTCCGAACTTCCCGTCTGCCATCTGTAGTATTGTATATATAAGTGATTGCCGAGCTGTCAATATTGTATGCGTCCCATTCAAATCGCACTAATGCTGAATAACTTCCGGCTGTCATCTGTAGTATTGTATATATAAGTGATTGCCGAGCTGTCAATATTGTATGCGTCCCTTTCAAATCGCAATAATAATTCCGAACTTCCCGTCTGCCATCTGTAGTATTGTATATATAAGTGATTGCCGAGCTGTCAATATTGTATGCGTCCCATTCAAATCGCACTAATGCTGAATAACTTCCGGCTGTCATCTGTAGTATTGTATATATAAGTGATTGCCGAGATGTCAATATTGTATGCGTCCCATTGAAATGGCACTAATACTGAATAACTTCCGGCTGTCATCTGTAGTATTATATATATAAGTGATTTGCGATCTGACAATATTTATTAATTGTCCCACTGAAATCGCCCTAATAATGCTGTTCCAAACTGTTCTTTACGTATATGTTGTATTGTAGTATTGCGTGTTAAAGTTCAGAAAGGGGCGGTACAGTCGTGAATCTGTGATGTGTATGGTTGAATCTTCTAATGACGTCATGATATTATTAACCTGCCTATGTAGTTCTGAAATCCTCATTGTGCTGTTGTATTTGACTACATTGTTATTGTGTGCTGAATAAAATCTAAATGTGTGCTTTGTGGTTGCGTGATGGGTGATGCGTGTTATGTACATATACGTATATGTTGTGATTGTGTCCCACATATGCTGACTTCTATATAGCGGTCTGGCATTGTTCTTCCTTCCCATAAAGTGACATCTGTAATCTGGTGTAATGATGTTCTTGTTGTACGTAATTCCTAATGGTTTATTGTGATGGAATCATGATGTTAAAAGTACAGTAAAATCCATATGTTCTGTTTTGTGATTCCTATAGAGAATGTAATGTGTTTCTTTCATGTAATTAGCAAGAGTCCATGAGCTAGTGACGTATGGGATATACATTCCTACCAGGAGGGGCAAAGTTTCCCAAACCTCAAAATGCCTATAAATACACCCCTCACCACACCCACAATTCAGTTTTACAAACTTTGCCTCCGATGGAGGTGGTGAAGTAAGTTTGTGCTAGATTCTACGTTGATATGCGCTCCGCAGCAAGTTGGAGCCCGGTTTTCCTCTCAGCGTGCAGTGAATGTCAGAGGGATGTGAGGAGAGTATTGCCTATTTGAATGCAGTGATCTCCTTCTAAGGGGTCTATTTCATAGGTTCTCTGTTATCGGTCGTAGAGATTCATCTCTTACCTCCCTTTTCAGATCGACGATATACTCTTATATATACCATTACCTCTGCTGATTCTCGTTTCAGTACTGGTTTGGCTATCTGCTATATGTAGATGAGTGTCCTGGGGTAAGTAAGTCTTATTTTCTGTGACACTCCTAGCTATGGTTGGGCACTTTGTTTATAAAGTTCTAAATATATGTATTCAAACATTTATTTGCCTTGACTCAGAATGTTCAACTTTCCTTATTTTCAGACAGTCAGTTTCATATTTGGGATAATGCATTTTAATTTAACATTTTTCTTACCTTAAAATTTGACTTTTTCCCTGTGGGCTGTTAGGCTCGCAGGGGCTGAAAATGCTTCATTTTATTGCATCATTCTTGGCGCGGACTTTTTTGGCGCAAAAAATTCTATTTCCGTTTCCGGCGTCATACTTGTCGCCGGAAGTTGCGTCATTTTTTTGACGTTATTTTGCGCCAAAAAATGTCGGCGTTCCGGATTTGGCGTAATTTTTGGCGCCAAAAAGCATTTAGGCGCCAAATAATGTGGGCGTCTTATTTGGCGCGAAAAAATATGGGCGTCACTTTTGTCTCCACATTATTTAAGTCTCATTTTTTCTTGCTTCTGGTTGCTAGAAGCTTGTTCTTTGGCATTTTTTCCCATTCCTGAAACTGTCATTTAAGGAATTTGATCAATTTTGCTTTATATATATGTTGTTTTTTTTTTTCTCTTACATATTGCAAGATGTCTCACGTTGCATCTGAGTCAGAAGATACTACAGGAAAATCGCTGTCAAGTGCTGAATCTACCAAAGCTAAGTGTATCTGCTGTAAACTTTTGGTAGCTATTCCTCCAGCTGTTGTTTGTATTGATTGTCATGACAAACTTGTTAAAGCAGATAATATTTCCTTTAGTAAAGTACCATTGCCTGTTGCAGTTCCTTCAACATCTAAGGTGCAGAATGTTCCTGATAATATAAGAGATTTTGTTTCTGAATCCATAAGAAGGCTATGTCTGTTATTTCTCCTTCTAGTAAACGTAAAAAATCTTTTAAAACTTCTCTCCCTACAGATGAATTTTTAACTGAACATCATCATTCTGATTCTGATGATTCCTCTGGTTCAGAGGATTCTGTCTCAGAGGTTGATGCTGATAAATCTTCATATTTATTTAAAATGGAATTTATTCGTTCTTTACTTAAAGAAGTCCTAATTGCTTTAGAAATAGAGGATTCTGGTCCTCTTGATACTAAATCTAAACGTTTAAATAAGGTTTTTAAATCTCCTGTAGTTATTCCAGAAGTTTTTTCCTGTCCCTGATGCTATTTCTGCAGTAATTTCCAAAGAATGGGATAATTTGGGTAATTCATTTACTCCTTCTAAACGTTTTAAGCAATTATATCCTGTGCCGTCTGACAGATTAGAATTTTGGGACAAGATCCCTAAAGTTGATGGGGCTATTTCTACCCTTGCTAAACGTACTACTATTCCTACGTCAGATGGTACTTCGTTTAAGGATCCTCTAGATAGGAAAATTGAGTCCTTTCTAAGAAAAGCTTATCTGTGTTCAGGTAATCTTCTTAGACCTGCTATATCTTTGGCTGATGTTGCTGCAGCTTCAACTTTTTGGTTGGAAACTTTAGCGCAACAAGTAACACATCGTGATTCTCATGATATTATTATTCTTCTTCAACATGCTAATAATTTTATCTGTGATGCCATTTTTGATATTATCAGAGTTGATGTCAGGTTTATGTCTCTAGCTATTTTAGCTAGAAGAGCTTTATGGCTTAAAACTTGGAATGCTGATATGGCTTCTAAATCAACTTTACTTTCCATTTCTTTCCAGGGTAACAAATTATTTGGTTCTCAGTTGGATTCCATTATTTCAACTGTTACTGGTGGGAAAGGAACTTTTTTACCACAGGATAAAAAATCTAAAGGTAAAAACAGGGCTAATAATCGTTTTCGTTCCTTTCGTTTCAACAAAGAACAAAAGCCTGATCCTTCATCCTCAGGAGCAGTTTCAGTTTGGAGACCATCTCCAGTCTGGAATAAATCCAAGCCAGCTAGAAAGGCAAAGCCTGCTTCTAAGTCCACATGAAGGTGCGGCCCTCATTCCAGCTCAACTGGTAGGGGGCAGGTTACGTTTTTTCAAGGAAATTTGGATCAATTCTGTTCACAATCTTTGGATTCAGAGCATTGTTTCAGAAGGGTACAGAATTGGTTTCAAGTTGAGACCTCCTGCAAAGAGATTTTTTCTTTCCCGTGTCCCAGTAAATCCAGTAAAAGCTCAAGCATTTCTGAAATGTGTTTCAGATCTAGAGTTGACTGGAGTAATTATGCCAGTTCCAGTTCCGGAACAGGGGATGGGGTTTTATTCAAATCTCTTCATTGTACCAAAGAAGGAGAATTCTTTCAGACCAGTTCTGGATCTAAAAATATTGAATCGTTATGTAAGGATACCAACGTTCAAGATGGTAACTGTAAGGACTATCTTACCTTTTGTTCAGCAAGGGAATTATATGTCCACAATAGATTTACAGGATGCATATCTGCATATTCCGATTCATCCAGATCATTATCAGTTCCTGAGATTCTCGTTTCTGGACAAGCATTACCAGTTTGTGGCTCTGCCGTTTGGCCTAGCTACAGCTCCAAGAATTTTTACAAAGGTTCTCGGTGCCCTGCTGTCTGTAATCAGAGAACAGGGTATTGTGGTATTTCCTTATTTGGACGATATCTTGGTACTTGCTCAGTCTTTACATTTAGCAGAATCTCATACGAATCGACTTGTGTTGTTTCTTCAAGATCATGGTTGGAGAATCAATTTACAAAAAAGTTCTTTGATTCCTCAGACAAGGGTAATCTTTCTGGGTTTCCAGATGGATTCAGTGTCCATGACTCTGTCTTTAACAGACAAGAGACGTCTAAAGTTGATTACAGCTTGTCGAAACCTTCAGTCACAATCATTCCCTTCGGTAGCCTTATGCATGGAAATTCTAGGTCTTATGACTGCTGCATCGGACGCGATCCCCTTTGCTCGTTTTCACATGCGACCTCTTCAGCTCTGTATGCTGAAGCAATGGTGCAAGGATTACACGAAGATATCTCAATTAATATCTTTAAAACCGATTGTTCGACACTCTCTAACATGGTGGACAGATCACCATCGTTTAATTCAGGGGGCTTCTTTTGTGCTTCCGACCTGGACTGTAATTTCAACAGATGCAAGTCTCACAGGTTGGGGAGCTGTGTGGGGATCTCTGACGGCACAAGGAGTTTGGGAATCTCAGGAGGTGAGATTACCGATCAATATTTTGGAACTCCGTGCAATTTTCAGAGCTCTTCAGTTTTGGCCTCTTCTGAAGAGAGAATCGTTCATTTGTTTTCAGACAGACAATGTCACAACTGTGGCATACATCAATCATCAAGGAGGGACTCACAGTCCTCTGGCTATGAAAGAAGTATCTCGAATTTTGGTTTGGGCGGAATCCAGCTCCTGTCTAATCTCTGCGGTTCATATCCCAGGTGTAGACAATTGGGAAGCGGATTATCTCAGTCGCCAAACGTTGCATCCGGGCGAATGGTCTCTTCACCCAGAGGTATTTCTTCAGATTGTTCAAATGTGGGAACTTCCAGAAATAGATCTGATGGCGTCCCATCTAAACAAGAAACTTCCCAGGTATCTGTCCAGATCCCGGGATCCTCAGGCGGAGGCAGTGGATGCATTATCACTTCCTTGGAAGTATCATCCTGCCTATATCTTTCCGCCTCTAGTTCTTCTTCCAAGGGTAATCTCCAAGATTCTGAAGGAATGCTCGTTTGTTCTGCTGGTAGCTCCGGCATGGCCTCACAGGTTTTGGTATGCGGATCTTGTCCGGATGGCCTCTTGCCAACCGTGGACTCTTCCGTTAAGACCAGACCTTCTGTCACAAGGTCCTTTTTTCCATCAGGATCTGAAATTCTTAAATTTAAAGGTATGGAGATTGAACGCTTGATTCTTGGTCAAAGAGGTTTCTCTGACTCTGTGATTAATACTATGTTACAGGCTCGTAAATCTGTATCTCGAGAGATATATTATAGAGTCTGGAAGACTTATATTTCTTGGTGTCTTTCTCATCATTTTTCCTGGCATTCTTTTAGAATACCGAGAATTTTACAGTTCCTTCAGGATGGTTTAGATAAGGGTTTGTCCGCAAGTTCTTTGAAGGGACAAATCTCTGCTCTTTCTGTTCTTTTTCACAGAAAGATTGCTATTCTTCCTGATATTCATTGTTTTGTACAAGCTTTGGTTCGTATAAAACCTGTCATTAAGTCAATTTCTCCTCCTTGGAGTTTGAATTTGGTTCTGGGAGCTCTTCAAGCTCCTCCGTTTGAACCTATGCATTCATTGGACATTAAATTACTTTCTTGGAAAGTTTTGTTCCTTTTGGCCATCTCTTCTGCCAGAAGAGTTTCTGAATTATCTGCTCTTTCTTGTGAGTCTCCTTTTCTGATTTTTCATCAGGATAAGGCGGTGTTGCGAACTTCTTTTGAATTTTTACCTAAAGTTGTGAATTCCAACAACATTACTAGAGAAATTGTGGTTCCTTCATTATGTCCTAATCCTAAGAATTCTAAGGAGAAATCGTTACATTCTTTGGATGTTGTTAGAGCTTTGAAATATTATGTTGAAGCTACTAAGTCTTTCCGAAAGACTTCTAGTTTATTTGTTATCTTTTCCGGTTCTAGAAAAGGCCAGAAAGCTTCTGCCATTTCTTTGGCATCTTGGTTGAAATCTTTAATTCATCTTGCCTATGTTGAGTCGGGTAAAACTCCGCCTCAGAGAATTACAGCTCATTCTACTAGGTCAGTTTCTACTTCCTGGGCGTTTAGGAATGAAGCTTCGGTTGACCAGATCTGCAAAGCAGCAACTTGGTCCTCTTTGCATACTTTTACTAAATTCTATCATTTTGATGTATTTTCTTCTTCTGAAGCAGTTTTTGGTAGAAAAGTACTTCAGGCAGCGGTTTCAGTTTGAATCTTCTGCTTATGTTTTTCGTTAAACTTTATTTTGGGTGTGGATTATTTTCAGCAGGAATTGGCTGTCTTTATTTTATCCCTCCCTCTCTAGTGACTCTTGTGTGGAAAGATCCACATCTTGGGTAGTCATTATCCCATACGTCACTAGCTCATGGACTCTTGCTAATTACATGAAAGAAAACATAATTTATGTAAGAACTTACCTGATAAATTCATTTCTTTCATATTAGCAAGAGTCCATGAGGCCCGCCCTTTTTTGGGGTGGTTATGATTTTTGTATAAAGCACAATTATTCCAATTCCTTATTTTATATGCTTTCGCACTTTTTTATCACCCCACTTCTTGGCTATTCGTTAAACTGAATTGTGGGTGTGGTGAGGGGTGTATTTATAGGCATTTTGAGGTTTGGGAAACTTTGCCCCTCCTGGTAGGAATGTATATCCCATACGTCACTAGCTCATGGACTCTTGCTAATATGAAAGAAATGAATTTATCAGGTAAGTTCTTACATAAATTATGTTTTTTCCCCCATCATTTGAATGCACATGTATGAGTGAATGTTAAAAGTAATGTATGTGCATCCATGAGTGATCATGTGTTAAGCCTATGTAGATATGCTGTTGCTTCAAGCATATGAGTTGAATAACTGAAATGCAATAATAAAGGTAAATGAGAATTGTTTCCCATTGTGTAGTGTTTGTGAATCCTGAAAAGTTGGTAGTGAGAAAGATGAGGCGCTGGAGAATTGACCCTGCTAGACTAATGTATTCCCCTCTAAGAAAACAGTGGTTGATATGTAGTGAATGTAGTCCAGCGCTAGATTAGCACGGGTAGAGTATTTAGTTAAATTCTATAATTCGAATATATTGTATTTTGTGATTGGATAAATGTTTAATGTATGTACTGCAATGTTGTTATTATATATTTATTGTAGGTAATCCTAAGTATTTATCAACATTCAGTTAATAAAAAGATATAAACAGGTATATACAACTGATATATATAAACTTGTTGTCTAATGTGAACTTCTTATCTATATATATAAAAACTAATAAAACATTTGTATAATTAGACAGAAATTTAATAACTTGTTAAAAGCATACATAAAATAAAAAGGGACGTCTCCCTTATAACATCGATTTCATCAGAGAAAACAATTGAATAACTGTAGTATATATTTCAGCTATTTGATAATCAGGTACCTGTTATATAGTGTAACAAATGATAATGTCCAGAAATTGGATTAAAAAAACTTAAAGATCCAAACGAGATGACCTCCCCGCTATTGTGGCGGGTGTGTGTTACCGGTCCGTTAGTGAGAGACTGGTATTTAAAAATATGTCATGTGACTTTTCCTACGTCACGTCACACTTGTGATCGTAGCTGTTTCAATATAGTTGTAATGTGACCAGTGATCCTTGATATTCTGTCAAGTGCTTATTATGTTGCAATTTTTTTAAACTTTAATCTGTATGTGTATCAGAAGGTGTATTCCCCTATTCCGTGTGTAATTAGGGAGTCTTGGGGGAGATTGCAACTTACGCTGGTCTCTTGGCACACCTGATTTCTCTTTTAGTGTGGTCTTTGCGGTCACATTCAGTGACTTGGATGTTAAACTTTGCGGTCACGTGCAGTGACTATAATGCAATCCTCGCAGTGTGGACTTGGCGGTCACTTGTAGTGGTGGGAATTGAACTTGTGACCTTTAGGGTAAGAGATGGAGATCTTAACCATTAGGCTATGTGTATCTCACTTTCTGTGTTAGCTTAGTGGACTTGGCGGTCACTTGTAGTGACTGTAATGAGGTCTTTGCGGTCACGGAGGTGACTAGTGGTGGGGTCTTTGCGGTCACAAGTGGTGACTAGGAGTAGAATCTTTAGCGGACATCAGTGATGTTATACAGCAAGGTCTTTGCAGTCACAGATTGTGACTTGCATGTATTAACTTGCGGTTGTATCTTTGCGGTCACAGATTGTGACTTAAAAGTGGTCTTTGCGGTCACTAACAGTGGTGACTTAGAGGAAATCTTTGCGGTCACTAGTAGTGACTAACAGAATGATCTGTATCGTTGGAGATCAAAGTAAAACTTGGCAATCTCTCTGTGCAACTTAGTAGAGCTGATTAGAAACAAATGCAGGTTGTAACAACGTCCAGCTGCAATGTTGCAGGAGGTAATCAGCAAAGGAAGTCTTGTAGTAGTTTTCTTTCCTTTCTTGGCAATTATAACAGCAATCAAAATAAAAACATAAAGTGCAGAGTGACAACAGTGTCAAGGTCAACGCGTTTCGCCCTTAGGCTTTATCAAGACATGTTTGTCTGTGTCACCTGAGTCTATATATAGGGCTTAACTGGTTTGGATTGGCTATTCTATGTAATTTAATTAAAGGTGGAAAGTATAGATATATGGAAATTCAATATAAAGGTGGAATTATATAGTTGTGTGTGTCTACAAGAAGCTTATTGTTCTTCATTTGTTTTTGTTCTTTGTGTTGTAATAAATGAAAGAGAATGAATAGATCCTAGAAAGGTTCTTGTAAGAATGCAATAAACATTATTTAGAGAGTTCTAAATATATCTATATAATGTATGTATTTGTATTGATTTTGATGTGCTTATAGTTGCTTGAATATTGAGCATATGTTAATTTTTAAATATATAAAACAAATAGAAATTATAAGTAAAGATTTTTTTAAAATAAAAAAGTTATGACTTAATGAGTAATTTTTCAAAAAAAAATAAAAAAATAATAATAAAAATTTTTTAAAACTGTTTTCAGTATTCCCTTTTGTGATTGAACTCATGACCTTTTGGTAATTGAGCCGAGGGTATTATCCACTAAACCACATCTACCTCAACATTGTATATAGTGAAATACATGTATTAGTGAAAGTATATGTATATACACACATATATGTTTATATACATTTATATTTACAAAATGGTTTTGTTTGTATAAATGAAGACCATAGAGAAAGAAGTGATGATATTCATAAGAGACTAAAATCTATATAGATAGTTTTTAGTGGTAGTAAAGGATGTTTAGTAGCATTTACCTGAACCAACAAAGGAATGTGGTGGGAATTGAACTCATGACCTTTAGGGTTAGAGAGAGAGAGATCTTAACCATTAGGCTATGTGTATCTCACTTTCTGTGTTAGCATAGAATGGAGGTATTTATATATATTAGTATGATGTAAAATTATTATAAGAAAGGGGAAATATCTAGCTCTGAATTTAAGCCAGTTGGAAATAGTGTGTCCATATTGTAGATCATTTTTGCTTCTAACTTCAATAATTGATTTTCTAAATTACCCCCTCTCCAATTAAGTTTTATCTTGGCTAGACCCCAGAATTTAAAATGTTTGAGATTGTTATTGTGAATGTCCCTAAAATGAGAATAGAGATGTGTGTCAAGAGTGCCTCTATCAATGCATGACAGATGTTCCCTAATTCTATCGCGGAGGGTTCTTGTCGTTTCACCTATATAGTACTTTTTACATGAACATTCAATTATGTATATAATTCCTTTGTCTTGACATCTGATTGTTTCATCAATTCTGTATTTAAAGTTATTCACTTCTATTTCTTTTAGTTTGCTGCTGTATTTACAGGATCGGCATCCAAAGCATGGAAAGAAGCCTTTTATTTTATTTCCTTCTAAGCTTATATCTTGATTTCTTGTTTTTAGTGGTTTCAATTCGCTTGGCGCTAGTTTATTTTTTAAATTTTTTGCTCTTCTGTATATGATTTTTGGAAATTGTGTTACTTTATCCCCTATTATGGGATCCGTCTGTACTATGTGCCAGTGTTTTTTAAGTATTTTGTTTATTAATTTGTTATTGCAGTTGTAATCTGTAATAAATGACACATTTACCTCATTCTTTGTATCACCATGGCCTCTACTTTGTTTATTTCTATAAGATAGTAGATCTTTGCGGTCTATTTTATCTACCTCTTCCCTTGCTTGGTGTATTATTTTATCCTCATACCCTCTTTCTTTAAATTTATTTTCTAAGATTGTTATTTGTCTTTCATAGTCTAATTGTTTTGAACAATTCCTTTTAATACGCAGATATTGACCTTTGGGTATGTTATTTTTCCACCTTTCTAGGTGGCAGCTTTTGTAGTGTATGAAATTATTAGCGTCTACTTCTTTGAAATGGGTAGACGTATTTAATTGGTTATCAATAATTTCTATATCTAGATCTAGGAAGACAATTTTGTGTTTACTGAAAGTATATGTAAAGTTAATATTCATATCATTATTGTTCATGTCATTGATTAACATTTCTAATTCTGACAGTTCCCCTTTCCATATAAAAATAACATCGTCTATGTACCTCTTGTAGAGTACAAGATTTGCACCCAGCTCATGCCTAGGGAAGAAAGATTCTTCCCAATATCCCATAAAGAGATTGGCATAGCTGGGTGCAAATCTTGTACCCATAGCTGTCCCAGTCCTTTGTCTATAGAACTTGCCCTCAAAAGAGAAATAATTTTGTTCAAGTATAAATCTGATACCATTTAATATGAACTCTTGTTGTTCTTTCTTTAGAGTGGTATCTTTATCAAGATATTTTCTAACAGATTCTATGCCCAATTCATGATTAATTATCGTATATAAGGAGGTCACATCACATGTTACTAGAGTGTAGTTGTGTTCCCATTTAATATTATTTAAAATTTGAAGTATTTCTGTAGTATCTTTGAGGTATGAAGGTAATTCTTTAACATATGTTTGGAGATATCCGTCTATATATTTTGATAAGTTAGAGGTTAGGGAGTCAATACCTGATATTATTGGTCTACCTGGGGGATTGGTGGAATTTTTATGTACCTTAGGTAGGTAATAGAACACAGGGATTTTAGTTATTTTTGGTAGCAGGAAGCCATATTCTTTATCATTTAGTATATCTTTATCTTTAGCTTCATCGATTAATTTCATGAATTTAAGTGAGTACTTCTTTGTAGGATCAAGTTTTAGTATTTCATATGTGTTGGTATCACCCAATAGTCGATGTGCTTCTTCTGTGTATTGGGATCTGTTCATTATTACAACTCCTCCCCCCTTGTCTGCAGGTTTTATGATTATGTTAGGGTCTGACTGTAAATTTTTTAAAGTTTTTCTTTCTGTGAAAGTTAAATTGTTAGATCTATTTTTTGTATTTGCTTTTTTAATGTCTCTTTGTACCAATCTCTCAAACATTTCTAAGTTTCTCCCTTTCTCATTCACCGGATAAAAGGTTGACTTAGGTTTTAAGTTAGAGTGTTTAAATGTGGTTGATGTTGGGGTTGAATTGATAGATTGTGTTTGCCAATTTCTTTCTATTGGATTCTTGAGGAAATACCTCTTAAGTGTAAGTTTTCTAACAAATTGACTCACATTGATGTGAGTATTAAATTTGTTCATTGTAGCTGAGGGGGCAAAGCTTAAACCTAAGTTGAGGACTCTTTTTTCTTCCTCTGTTAAAACTTTATTACTTATATTAAAGATTCCATTAGTAGGTGTTATTTGACTCTCTTTGTGTCCCTTTCTCTTTCGCCCTCCTCTAGACCCTCTCTGTTTCTTTTTCTTTCCCTTTGTGGTGGGCCTATATTGTACTCTGTGTCTTTTGAAGTCCCTGGTGTCGGATGGCGTAACTCTAAAAAATCACTCTCATTTGTCTGGTTCTCATTTTTATATGTATCTGTATTTAATGGTTCAAATCGATTTGATGTTCTAATTCTCCATTCGTTATTTTGTTGATCATATGAGTTATAGTGTCTAGGTCTTTCCCACTCATCATCTCTTCTATCATAATATTGTCTTTGTCTGTCTGAATGTGATCTTTCGTTATATCTTCTATCCCATTGTTCCCAAGAGTTGTATCTGTTATAGTTTCTATATTCAGATCTATCTTGGGTTTGTTTGTAATATTGGTCATTTTGTGATATACTTCTATTTTGTCCAAATTGTCTGTCTCTGGTATGGTTGTATTGTGATCTTATTTGATTGGGTCTGTTATATGTTCTCAAATTATAGTGTATATTAGATGAATATTGATCATCATATCTATTTCTGGACCGATGATTAGGTCTATAATTTGTCCTTTCTCTAAGTTTTGTGTTTTCTTTTGGTTTTATATTCTCTCTTGTGTTTTGTATTTCAGTGTTAGGGTTCTCATCTATGTGTATTGGCTCTGTGTCTGAATAATCATCCTTATCCCTGTTTAGTTTTCTCCATTTTACCTCTTGTAATTCATTGTTTAGACTAATTAGTTTAGCCATGATTTCCCTTTGTCTATTTTTATATTCTTGGTGTTCTTTTTTATCAATCAATTTATTTTTTAACAGTGCAATATTTTTCTCAATTAATTCTAGTGATTCCTCACGTGATTTTTTTAAAATATTTAAAAAAGTGAGTGATGCTGTTTCAAGTGCCCCCTCCCATTCTTTTCTTAAACTATCCCTTAGTTCAAAAGTGCAAATCTTTTTTAGTCTCAAACCTCTCGGTATTATTTTCATATTTATATATTTTTCTAGGAAACTAAGTTCAGTCTTTTGTTTTAGTTCGCTAGTTAAATTTTTTTCTAGTTCACCCATGATTGTGTTTAGGTCATAATATTCAGTGTGTGTGTTATGACTTTCTTTTTCAGTTATTTCTTTAAGTATTTTATCCCTCCACATAAAAATATCATCTTCCATTCTGAAGCTGCCTCAAACTTTAGTGTAATGGAACACTTGAGAGGATAGGAGATTAAACTGGTAGTGAGAAAGATGAGGCGCTGGAGAATTGACCCTGCTAGACTAATGTATTCCCCTCTAAGAAAACAGTGGTTGATATGTAGTGAATGTAGTCCAGCGCTAGATTAGCACGGGTAGAGTATTTAGTTAAATTCTATAATTCGAATATATTGTATTTTGTGATTGGATAAATGTTTAATGTATGTACTGCAATGTTGTTATTATATATTTATTGTAGGTAATCCTAAGTATTTATCAACATTCAGTTAATAAAAAGATATAAACAGGTATATACAACTGATATATATAAACTTGTTGTCTAATGTGAACTTCTTATCTATATATATAAAAACTAATAAAACATTTGTATAATTAGACAGAAATTTAATAACTTGTTAAAAGCATACATAAAATAAAAAGGGACGTCTCCCTTATAACATCGATTTCATCAGAGAAAACAATTGAATAACTGTAGTATATATTTCAGCTATTTGATAATCAGGTACCTGTTATATAGTGTAACAAATGATAATGTCCAGAAATTGGATTAAAAAAACTTAAAGATCCAAACGAGATGACCTCCCCGCTATTGTGGCGGGTGTGTGTTACCGGTCCGTTAGTGAGAGACTGGTATTTAAAAATATGTCATGTGACTTTTCCTACGTCACGTCACACTTGTGATCGTAGCTGTTTCAATATAGTTGTAATGTGACCAGTGATCCTTGATATTCTGTCAAGTGCTTATTATGTTGCAATTTTTTTAAACTTTAATCTGTATGTGTATCAGAAGGTGTATTCCCCTATTCCGTGTGTAATTAGGGAGTCTTGGGGGAGATTGCAACTTACGCTGGTCTCTTGGCACACCTGATTTCTCTTTTAGTGTGGTCTTTGCGGTCACATTCAGTGACTTGGATGTTAAACTTTGCGGTCACGTGCAGTGACTATAATGCAATCCTCGCAGTGTGGACTTGGCGGTCACTTGTAGTGGTGGGAATTGAACTTGTGACCTTTAGGGTAAGAGATGGAGATCTTAACCATTAGGCTATGTGTATCTCACTTTCTGTGTTAGCTTAGTGGACTTGGCGGTCACTTGTAGTGACTGTAATGAGGTCTTTGCGGTCACGGAGGTGACTAGTGGTGGGGTCTTTGCGGTCACAAGTGGTGACTAGGAGTAGAATCTTTAGCGGACATCAGTGATGTTATACAGCAAGGTCTTTGCAGTCACAGATTGTGACTTGCATGTATTAACTTGCGGTTGTATCTTTGCGGTCACAGATTGTGACTTAAAAGTGGTCTTTGCGGTCACTAACAGTGGTGACTTAGAGGAAATCTTTGCGGTCACTAGTAGTGACTAACAGAATGATCTGTATCGTTGGAGATCAAAGTAAAACTTGGCAATCTCTCTGTGCAACTTAGTAGAGCTGATTAGAAACAAATGCAGGTTGTAACAACGTCCAGCTGCAATGTTGCAGGAGGTAATCAGCAAAGGAAGTCTTGTAGTAGTTTTCTTTCCTTTCTTGGCAATTATAACAGCAATCAAAATAAAAACATAAAGTGCAGAGTGACAACAGTGTCAAGGTCAACGCGTTTCGCCCTTAGGCTTTATCAAGACATGTTTGTCTGTGTCACCTGAGTCTATATATAGGGCTTAACTGGTTTGGATTGGCTATTCTATGTAATTTAATTAAAGGTGGAAAGTATAGATATATGGAAATTCAATATAAAGGTGGAATTATATAGTTGTGTGTGTCTACAAGAAGCTTATTGTTCTTCATTTGTTTTTGTTCTTTGTGTTGTAATAAATGAAAGAGAATGAATAGATCCTAGAAAGGTTCTTGTAAGAATGCAATAAACATTATTTAGAGAGTTCTAAATATATCTATATAATGTATGTATTTGTATTGATTTTGATGTGCTTATAGTTGCTTGAATATTGAGCATATGTTAATTTTTAAATATATAAAACAAATAGAAATTATAAGTAAAGATTTTTTTAAAATAAAAAAGTTATGACTTAATGAGTAATTTTTCAAAAAAAAATAAAAAAATAATAATAAAAAAATTTTAAAACTGTTTTCAGTATTCCCTTTTGTGATTGAACTCATGACCTTTTGGTAATTGAGCCGAGGGTATTATCCACTAAACCACATCTACCTCAACATTGTATATAGTGAAATACATGTATTAGTGAAAGTATATGTATATACACACACATATATGTTTATATACATTTATATTTACAAAATGGTTTTGTTTGTATAAATGAAGACCATAGAGAAAGAAGTGATGATATTCATAAGAGACTAAAATCTATATAGATAGTTTTTAGTGGTAGTAAAGGATGTTTAGTAGCATTTACCTGAACCAACAAAGGAATGTGGTGGGAATTGAACTCATGACCTTTAGGGTTAGAGAGAGAGAGATCTTAACCATTAGGCTATGTGTATCTCACTTTCTGTGTTAGCATAGAATGGAGGTATTTATATATATTAGTATGATGTAAAATTATTATAAGAAAGGGGAAATATCTAGCTCTGAATTTAAGCCAGTTGGAAATAGTGTGTCCATATTGTAGATCATTTTTGCTTCTAACTTCAATAATTGATTTTCTAAATTACCCCCTCTCCAATTAAGTTTTATCTTGGCTAGACCCCAGAATTTAAAATGTTTGAGATTGTTATTGTGAATGTCCCTAAAATGAGAATAGAGATGTGTGTCAAGAGTGCCTCTATCAATGCATGACAGATGTTCCCTAATTCTATCGCGGAGGGTTCTTGTCGTTTCACCTATATAGTACTTTTTACATGAACATTCAATTATGTATATAATTCCTTTGTCTTGACATCTGATTGTTTCATCAATTCTGTATTTAAAGTTATTCACTTCTATTTCTTTTAGTTTGCTGCTGTATTTACAGGATCGGCATCCAAAGCATGGAAAGAAGCCTTTTATTTTATTTCCTTCTAAGCTTATATCTTGATTTCTTGTTTTTAGTGGTTTCAATTCGCTTGGCGCTAGTTTATTTTTTAAATTTTTTGCTCTTCTGTATATGATTTTTGGAAATTGTGTTACTTTATCCCCTATTATGGGATCCGTCTGTACTATGTGCCAGTGTTTTTTAAGTATTTTGTTTATTAATTTGTTATTGCAGTTGTAATCTGTAATAAATGACACATTTACCTCATTCTTTGTATCACCATGGCCTCTACTTTGTTTATTTCTATAAGATAGTAGATCTTTGCGGTCTATTTTATCTACCTCTTCCCTTGCTTGGTGTATTATTTTATCCTCATACCCTCTTTCTTTAAATTTATTTTCTAAGATTGTTATTTGTCTTTCATAGTCTAATTGTTTTGAACAATTCCTTTTAATACGCAGATATTGACCTTTGGGTATGTTATTTTTCCACCTTTCTAGGTGGCAGCTTTTGTAGTGTATGAAATTATTAGCGTCTACTTCTTTGAAATGGGTAGACGTATTTAATTGGTTATCAATAATTTCTATATCTAGATCTAGGAAGACAATTTTTTGTTTACTGAAAGTATATGTAAAGTTAATATTCATATCATTATTGTTCATGTCATTGATTAACATTTCTAATTCTGACAGTTCCCCTTTCCATATAAAAATAACATCGTCTATGTACCTCTTGTAGAGTACAAGATTTGCACCCAGCTCATGCCTAGGGAAGAAAGATTCTTCCCAATATCCCATAAAGAGATTGGCATAGCTGGGTGCAAATCTTGTACCCATAGCTGTCCCAGTCCTTTGTCTATAGAACTTGCCCTCAAAAGAGAAATAATTTTGTTCAAGTATAAATCTGATACCATTTAATATGAACTCTTGTTGTTCTTTCTTTAGAGTGGTATCTTTATCAAGATATTTTCTAACAGATTCTATGCCCAATTCATGATTAATTATCGTATATAAGGAGGTCACATCACATGTTACAAGAGTGTAGTTGTGTTCCCATTTAATATTATTTAAAATTTGAAGTATTTCTGTAGTATCTTTGAGGTATGAAGGTAATTCTTTAACATATGTTTGGAGATATCCGTCTATATATTTTGATAAGTTAGAGGTTAGGGAGTCAATACCTGATATTATTGGTCTACCTGGGGGATTGGTGGAATTTTTATGTACCTTAGGTAGGTAATAGAACACAGGGATTTTAGTTATTTTTGGTAGCAGGAAGCCATATTCTTTATCATTTAGTATATCTTTATCTTTAGCTTCATCGATTAATTTCATGAATTTAAGTGAGTACTTCTTTGTAGGATCAAGTTTTAGTATTTCATATGTGTTGGTATCACCCAATAGTCGATGTGCTTCTTCTGTGTATTGGGATCTGTTCATTATTACAACTCCTCCCCCCTTGTCTGCAGGTTTTATGATTATGTTAGGGTCTGACTGTAAATTTTTTAAAGTTTTTCTTTCTGTGAAAGTTAAATTGTTAGATCTATTTTTTGTATTTGCTTTTTTAATGTCTCTTTGTACCAATCTCTCAAACATTTCTAAGTTTCTCCCTTTCTCATTCACCGGATAAAAGGTTGACTTAGGTTTTAAGTTAGAGTGTTTAAATGTGGTTGATGTTGGGGTTGAATTGATAGATTGTGTTTGCCAATTTCTTTCTATTGGATTCTTGAGGAAATACCTCTTAAGTGTAAGTTTTCTAACAAATTGACTCACATTGATGTGAGTATTAAATTTGTTCATTGTAGCTGAGGGGGCAAAGCTTAAACCTAAGTTGAGGACTCTTTTTTCTTCCTCTGTTAAAACTTTATTACTTATATTAAAGATTCCATTAGTAGGTGTTATTTGACTCTCTTTGTGTCCCTTTCTCTTTCGCCCTCCTCTAGACCCTCTCTGTTTCTTTTTCTTTCCCTTTGTGGTGGGCCTATATTGTACTCTGTATCTTTTGAAGTCCCTGGTGTCGGATGGCGTAACTCTAAAAAATCACTCTCATTTGTCTGGTTCTCATTTTTATATGTATCTGTATTTAATGGTTCAAATCGATTTGATGTTCTAATTCTCCATTCGTTATTTTGTTGATCATATGAGTTATAGTGTCTAGGTCTTTCCCACTCATCATCTCTTCTATCATAATATTGTCTTTGTCTGTCTGAATGTGATCTTTCGTTATATCTTCTATCCCATTGTTCCCAAGAGTTGTATCTGTTATAGTTTCTATATTCAGATCTATCTTGGGTTTGTTTGTAATATTGGTCATTTTGTGATATACTTCTATTTTGTCCAAATTGTCTGTCTCTGGTATGGTTGTATTGTGATCTTATTTGATTGGGTCTGTTATATGTTCTCAAATTATAGTGTATATTAGATGAATATTGATCATCATATCTATTTCTGGACCGATGATTAGGTCTATAATTTGTCCTTTCTCTAAGTTTTGTATTTTCTTTTGGTTTTATATTCTCTCTTGTGTTTTGTATTTCAGTGTTAGGGTTCTTATCTATGTGTATTGGCTCTGTGTCTGAATAATCATCCTTATCCCTGTTTAGTTTTCTCCATTTTACCTCTTGTAATTCATTGTTTAGACTAATTAGTTTAGCCATGATTTCCCTTTGTCTATTTTTATATTCTTGGTGTTCTTTTTTATCAATCAATTTATTTTTTAACAGTGCAATATTTTTCTCAATTAATTCTAGTGATTCCTCACGTGATTTTTTTAAAATATTTAAAAAAGTGAGTGATGCTGTTTCAAGTGCCCCCTCCCATTCTTTTCTTAAACTATCCCTTAGTTCAAAAGTGCAATTCTTTTTTAGTCTCAAACCTCTCAGTATTATTTTCATATTTATATATTTTTCTAGGAAACTAAGTTCAGTCTTTTGTTTTAGTTCGCTAGTTAAATTTTTTTCTAGTTCACCCATGATTGTGTTTAGGTCATAATATTCAGTGTGTGTGTTATGACTTTCTTTTTCAGTTATTTCTTTAAGTATTTTATCCCTCCACATAAAAATATCATCTTCCATTCTGAAGCTGCCTCAAACTTTAGTGTAATGGAACACTTGAGAGGATAGGAGATTAAACTGGTAGTGAGAAAGATGAGGCGCTGGAGAATTGACCCTGCTAGACTAATGTATTCCCCTCTAAGAAAACAGTGGTTGATATGTAGTGAATGTAGTCCAGCGCTAGATTAGCACGGGTAGAGTATTTAGTTAAATTCTATAATTCGAATATATTGTATTTTGTGATTGGATAAATGTTTAATGTATGTACTGCAATGTTGTTATTATATATTTATTGTAGGTAATCCTAAGTATTTATCAACATTCAGTTAATAAAAAGATATAAACAGGTATATACAACTGATATATATAAACTTGTTGTCTAATGTGAACTTCTTATCTATATATATAAAAACTAATAAAACATTTGTATAATTAGACAGAAATTTAATAACTTGTTAAAAGCATACATAAAATAAAAAGGGACGTCTCCCTTATAACATCGATTTCATCAGAGAAAACAATTGAATAACTGTAGTATATATTTCAGCTATTTGATAATCAGGTACCTGTTATATAGTGTAACAAATGATAACTATCTATATAGATTTTAGTCTCTTATGAATATCATCACTTCTTTCTCTATGGTCTTCATTTATACAAACAAAACCATTTTGTAAATATAAATGTATATAAACATATATGTGTGTGTATATACATATACTTTCACTAATACATGTATTTCACTATATACAATGTTGAGGTAGATGTGGTTTAGTGGATAATACCCTCGGCTCAATTACCAAAAGGTCATGAGTTCAATCACAAAAGGGAATACTGAAAACAGTTTTAAAATTTTTTTATTATTATTTTTTTATTTTTTTTGAAAAATTACTCATTAAGTCATAACTTTTTTATTTTAAAAAAATCTTTACTTATAATTTCTATTTGTTTTATATATTTAAAAATTAACATATGCTCAATATTCAAGCAACTATAAGCACATCAAAATCAATACAAATACATACATTATATAGATATATTTAGAACTCTCTAAATAATGTTTATTGCATTCTTACAAGAACCTTTCTAGGATCTATTCATTCTCTTTCATTTATTACAACACAAAGAACAAAAACAAATGAAGAACAATAAGCTTCTTGTAGACACACACAACTATATAATTCCACCTTTATATTGAATTTCCATATATCTATACTTTCCACCTTTAATTAAATTACATAGAATAGCCAATCCAAACCAGTTAAGCCCTATATATAGACTCAGGTGACACAGACAAACATGTCTTGATAAAGCCTAAGGGCGAAACGCGTTGACCTTGACACTGTTGTCACTCTGCACTTTATGTTTTTATTTTGATTGCTGTTATAATTGCCAAGAAAGGAAAGAAAACTACTACAAGACTTCCTTTGCTGATTACCTCCTGCAACATTGCAGCTGGACGTTGTTACAACCTGCATTTGTTTCTAATCAGCTCTACTAAGTTGCACAGAGAGATTGCCAAGTTTTACTTTGATCTCCAACGATACAGATCATTCTGTTAGTCACTACTAGTGACCGCAAAGATTTCCTCTAAGTCACCACTGTTAGTGACCGCAAAGACCACTTTTAAGTCACAATCTGTGACCGCAAAGATACAACCGCAAGTTAATACATGCAAGTCACAATCTGTGACTGCAAAGACCTTGCTGTATAACATCACTGATGTCCGCTAAAGATTCTACTCCTAGTCACCACTTGTGACCGCAAAGACCCCACCACTAGTCACCTCCGTGACCGCAAAGACCTCATTACAGTCACTACAAGTGACCGCCAAGTCCACTAAGCTAACACAGAAAGTGAGATACACATAGCCTAATGGTTAAGATCTCCATCTCTTACCCTAAAGGTCACAAGTTCAATTCCCACCACTACAAGTGACCGCCAAGTCCACACTGCGAGGATTGCATTATAGTCACTGCACGTGACCGCAAAGTTTAACATCCAAGTCACTGAATGTGACCGCAAAGACCACACTAAAAGAGAAATCAGGTGTGCCAAGAGACCAGCGTAAGTTGCAATCTCCCCCAAGACTCCCTAATTACACACGGAATAGGGGAATACACCTTCTGATACACATACAGATTAAAGTTTAAAAAAATTGCAACATAATAAGCACTTGACAGAATATCAAGGATCACTGGTCACATTACAACTATATTGAAACAGCTACGATCACAAGTGTGACGTGACGTAGGAAAAGTCACATGACATATTTTTAAATACCAGTCTCTCACTAACGGACCGGTAACACACACCCGCCACAATAGCGGGGAGGTCATCTCGTTTGGATCTTTAAGTTTTTTTAATCCAATTTCTGGACATTATCATTTGTTACACTATATAACAGGTACCTGATTATCAAATAGCTGAAATATATACTACAGTTATTCAATTGTTTTCTCTGATGAAATCGATGTTATAAGGGAGACGTCCCTTTTTATTTTATGTATGCTTTTAACAAGTTATTAAATTTCTGTCTAATTATACAAATGTTTTATTAGTTTTTATATATATAGATAAGAAGTTCACATTAGACAACAAGTTTATATATATCAGTTGTATATACCTGTTTATATCTTTTTATTAACTGAATGTTGATAAATACTTAGGATTACCTACAATAAATATATAATAACAACATTGCAGTACATACATTAAACATTTATCCAATCACAAAATACAATATATTCGAATTATAGAATTTAACTAAATACTCTACCCGTGCTAATCTAGCGCTGGACTACATTCACTACATATCAACCACTGTTTTCTTAGAGGGGAATACATTAGTCTAGCAGGGTCAATTCTCCAGCGCCTCATCTTTCTCACTACCAGTTTAATCTCCTATCCTCTCAAGTGTTCCATTACACTAAAGTTTGAGGCAGCTTCAGAATGGAAGATGATATTTTTATGTGGAGGGATAAAATACTTAAAGAAATAACTGAAAAAGAAAGTCATAACACACACACTGAATATTATGACCTAAACACAATCATGGGTGAACTAGAAAAAAATTTAACTAGCGAACTAAAACAAAAGACTGAACTTAGTTTCCTAGAAAAATATATAAATATGAAAATAATACCGAGAGGTTTGAGACTAAAAAAGAATTGCACTTTTGAACTAAGGGATAGTTTAAGAAAAGAATGGGAGGGGGCACTTGAAACAGCATCACTCACTTTTTTAAATATTTTAAAAAAATCACGTGAGGAATCACTAGAATTAATTGAGAAAAATATTGCACTGTTAAAAAATAAATTGATTGATAAAAAAGAACACCAAGAATATAAAAATAGACAAAGGGAAATCATGGCTAAACTAATTAGTCTAAACAATGAATTACAAGAGGTAAAATGGAGAAAACTAAACAGGGATAAGGATGATTATTCAGACACAGAGCCAATACACATAGATGAGAACCCTAACACTGAAATACAAAACACAAGAGAGAATATAAAACCAAAAGAAAATACAAAACTTAGAGAAAGGACAAATTATAGACCTAATCATCGGTCCAGAAATAGATATGATGATCAATATTCATCTAATATACACTATAATTTGAGAACATATAACAGACCCAATCAAATAAGATCACAATACAACCATACCAGAGACAGACAATTTGGACAAAATAGAAGTATATCACAAAATGACCAATATTACAAACAAACCCAAGATAGATCTGAATATAGAAACTATAACAGATACAACTCTTGGGAACAATGGGATAGAAGATATAACGAAAGATCACATTCAGACAGACAAAGACAATATTATGATAGAAGAGATGATGAGTGGGAAAGACCTAGACACTATAACTCATATGATCAACAAAATAACGAATGGAGAATTAGAACATCAAATCGATTTGAACCATTAAATACAGATACATATAAAAATGAGAACCAGACAAATGAGAGTGATTTTTTAGAGTTACGCCATCCGACACCAGGGACTTCAAAAGATACAGAGTACAATATAGGCCCACCACAAAGGGAAAGAAAAAGAAACAGAGAGGGTCTAGAGGAGGGCGAAAGAGAAAGGGACACAAAGAGAGTCAAATAACACCTACTAATGGAATCTTTAATATAAGTAATAAAGTTTTAACAGAGGAAGAAAAAAAGAGTCCTCAACTTAGGTTTAAGCTTTGCCCCCTCAGCTACAATGAACAAATTTAATACTCACATCAATGTGAGTCAATTTGTTAGAAAACTTACACTTAAGAGGTATTTCCTCAAGAATCCAATAGAAAGAAATTGGCAAACACAATCTATCAATTCAACCCCAACATCAACCACATTTAAACACTCTAACTTAAAACCTAAGTCAACCTTTTATCCGGTGAATGAGAAAGGGAGAAACTTAGAAATGTTTGAGAGATTGGTACAAAGAGACATTAAAAAAGCAAATACAAAAAATAGATCTAACAATTTAACTTTCACAGAAAGAAAAACTTTAAAAAATTTACAGTCAGACCCTAACATAATCATAAAACCTGCAGACAAGGGGGGAGGAGTTGTAATAATGAACAGATCCCAATACACAGAAGAAGCACATCGACTATTGGGTGATACCAACACATATGAAATACTAAAACTTGATCCTACAAAGAAGTACTCACTTAAATTCATGAAATTAATCGATGAAGCTAAAGATAAAGATATACTAAATGATAAAGAATATGGCTTCCTGCTACCAAAAATAACTAAAATCCCTGTGTTCTATTACCTACCTAAGGTACATAAAAATTCCACCAATCCCCCAGGTAGACCAATAATATCAGGTATTGACTCCCTAACCTCTAACTTATCAAAATATATAGACGGATATCTCCAAACATATGTTAAAGAATTACCTTCATACCTCAAAGATACTACAGAAATACTTCAAATTTTAAATAATATTAAATGGGAACACAACTACACTCTTGTAACATGTGATGTGACCTCCTTATATACGATAATTAATCATGAATTGGGCATAGAATCTGTTAGAAAATATCTTGATAAAGATACCACTCTAAAGAAAGAACAACAAGAGTTCATATTAAATGGTATCAGATTTATACTTGAACAAAATTATTTCTCTTTTGAGGGCAAGTTCTATAGACAAAGGACTGGGACAGCTATGGGTACAAGATTTGCACCCAGCTATGCCAATCTCTTTATGGGATATTGGGAAGAATCTTTCTTCCCTAGGCATGAGCTGGGTGCAAATCTTGTACTCTACAAGAGGTACATAGACGATGTTATTTTTATATGGAAAGGGGAACTGTCAGAATTAGAAATGTTAATCAATGACATGAACAATAATGATATGAATATTAACTTTACATATACTTTCAGTAAACAAAAAATTGTCTTCCTAGATCTAGATATAGAAATTATTGATAACCAATTAAATACGTCTACCCATTTCAAAGAAGTAGACGCTAATAATTTCATACACTACAAAAGCTGCCACCTAGAAAGGTGGAAAAATAACATACCCAAAGGTCAATATCTGCGTATTAAAAGGAATTGTTCAAAACAATTAGACTATGAAAGACAAATAACAATCTTAGAAAATAAATTTAAAGAAAGAGGGTATGAGGATAAAATAATACACCAAGCAAGGGAAGAGGTAGATAAAATAGACCGCAAAGATCTACTATCTTATAGAAATAAACAAAGTAGAGGCCATGGTGATACAAAGAATGAGGTAAATGTGTCATTTATTACAGATTACAACTGCAATAACAAATTAATAAACAAAATACTTAAAAAACACTGGCACATAGTACAGACGGATCCCATAATAGGGGATAAAGTAACACAATTTCCAAAAATCATATACAGAAGAGCAAAAAATTTAAAAAATAAACTAGCGCCAAGCGAATTGAAACCACTAAAAACAAGAAATCAAGATATAAGCTTAGAAGGAAATAAAATAAAAGGCTTCTTTCCATGCTTTGGATGCCGATCCTGTAAATACAGCAGCAAACTAAAAGAAATAGAAGTGAATAACTTTAAATACAGAATTGATGAAACAATCAGATGTCAAGACAAAGGAATTATATACATAATTGAATGTTCATGTAAAAAGTACTATATAGGTGAAACGACAAGAACCCTCCGCGATAGAATTAGGGAACATCTGTCATGCATTGATAGAGGCACTCTTGACACACATCTCTATTCTCATTTTAGGGACATTCACAATAACAATCTCAAACATTTTAAATTCTGGGGTCTAGCCAAGATAAAACTTAATTGGAGAGGGGGTAATTTAGAAAATCAATTATTGAAGTTAGAAGCAAAAATGATCTACAATATGGACACACTATTTCCAACTGGCTTAAATTCAGAGCTAGATATTTCCCCTTTCTTATAATAATTTTACATCATACTAATATATATAAATACCTCCATTCTATGCTAACACAGAAAGTGAGATACACATAGCCTAATGGTTAAGATCTCTCTCTCTCTAACCCTAAAGGTCATGAGTTCAATTCCCACCACATTCCTTTGTTGGTTCAGGTAAATGCTACTAAACATCCTTTACTACCACTAAAAACTATCTATATAGATTTTAGTCTCTTATGAATATCATCACTTCTTTCTCTATGGTCTTCATTTATACAAACAAAACCATTTTGTAAATATAAATGTATATAAACATATATGTGTGTGTATATACATATACTTTCACTAATACATGTATTTCACTATATACAATGTTGAGGTAGATGTGGTTTAGTGGATAATACCCTCGGCTCAATTACCAAAAGGTCATGAGTTCAATCACAAAAGGGAATACTGAAAACAGTTTTAAAATTTTTTTATTATTATTTTTTTATTTTTTTTTGAAAAATTACTCATTAAGTCATAACTTTTTTATTTTAAAAAAATCTTTACTTATAATTTCTATTTGTTTTATATATTTAAAAATTAACATATGCTCAATATTCAAGCAACTATAAGCACATCAAAATCAATACAAATACATACATTATATAGATATATTTAGAACTCTCTAAATAATGTTTTTTGCATTCTTACAAGAACCTTTCTAGGATCTATTCATTCTCTTTCATTTATTACAACACAAAGAACAAAAACAAATGAAGAACAATAAGCTTCTTGTAGACACACACAACTATATAATTCCACCTTTATATTGAATTTCCATATATCTATACTTTCCACCTTTAATTAAATTACATAGAATAGCCAATCCAAACCAGTTAAGCCCTATATATAGACTCAGGTGACACAGACAAACATGTCTTGATAAAGCCTAAGGGCGAAACGCGTTGACCTTGACACTGTTGTCACTCTGCACTTTATGTTTTTATTTTGATTGCTGTTATAATTGCCAAGAAAGGAAAGAAAACTACTACAAGACTTCCTTTGCTGATTACCTCCTGCAACATTGCAGCTGGACGTTGTTACAACCTGCATTTGTTTCTAATCAGCTCTACTAAGTTGCACAGAGAGATTGCCAAGTTTTACTTTGATCTCCAACGATACAGATCATTCTGTTAGTCACTACTAGTGACCGCAAAGATTTCCTCTAAGTCACCACTGTTAGTGACCGCAAAGACCACTTTTAAGTCACAATCTGTGACCGCAAAGATACAACCGCAAGTTAATACATGCAAGTCACAATCTGTGACTGCAAAGACCTTGCTGTATAACATCACTGATGTCCGCTAAAGATTCTACTCCTAGTCACCACTTGTGACCGCAAAGACCCCACCACTAGTCACCTCCGTGACCGCAAAGACCTCATTACAGTCACTACAAGTGACCGCCAAGTCCACTAAGCTAACACAGAAAGTGAGATACACATAGCCTAATGGTTAAGATCTCCATCTCTTACCCTAAAGGTCACAAGTTCAATTCCCACCACTACAAGTGACCGCCAAGTCCACACTGCGAGGATTGCATTATAGTCACTGCACGTGACCGCAAAGTTTAACATCCAAGTCACTGAATGTGACCGCAAAGACCACACTAAAAGAGAAATCAGGTGTGCCAAGAGACCAGCGTAAGTTGCAATCTCCCCCAAGACTCCCTAATTACACACGGAATAGGGGAATACACCTTCTGATACACATACAGATTAAAGTTTAAAAAAATTGCAACATAATAAGCACTTGACAGAATATCAAGGATCACTGGTCACATTACAACTATATTGAAACAGCTACGATCACAAGTGTGACGTGACGTAGGAAAAGTCACATGACATATTTTTAAATACCAGTCTCTCACTAACGGACCGGTAACACACACCCGCCACAATAGCGGGGAGGTCATCTCGTTTGGATCTTTAAGTTTTTTTAATCCAATTTCTGGACATTATCATTTGTTACACTATATAACAGGTACCTGATTATCAAATAGCTGAAATATATACTACAGTTATTCAATTGTTTTCTCTGATGAAATCGATGTTATAAGGGAGACGTCCCTTTTTATTTTATGTATGCTTTTAACAAGTTATTAAATTTCTGTCTAATTATACAAATGTTTTATTAGTTTTTATATATATAGATAAGAAGTTCACATTAGACAACAAGTTTATATATATCAGTTGTATATACCTGTTTATATCTTTTTATTAACTGAATGTTGATAAATACTTAGGATTACCTACAATAAATATATAATAACAACATTGCAGTACATACATTAAACATTTATCCAATCACAAAATACAATATATTCGAATTATAGAATTTAACTAAATACTCTACCCGTGCTAATCTAGCGCTGGACTACATTCACTACATATCAATCCTGAAAAGTTGACATTATTTTTGTGTCCGTTTAAATGTAATATTTTTTTAAATAAAAGTTTGTTACTAGTGATGTTGATTTGTAGTTGATGTAATATAAAAGTTTTAAACAATTTAATGGTGTTGTGAATATTCAAACAGTAAAATCCATAAATCCACCATAGGGAAATAGTCATTTCTTGATCTATTTATCATAGCTGGGTCTAACGCATGAAATCATGTCTTTTCTAGCGCTGGTATTTGGAGTTTTTCTGTCTACGCTATTTGCGTGCGTTAGGGAAATGAGGGTTTCCCGTGCACAAGCACGTCTTCCCAATAGAAGTCAATGGAGGCTCTAAAAATTGGTAAATTGGTAAAAGACTGGTTTTCCTCGTAAAGTGAGTGACGTCATGAGCTTGTGTGAAAAAGTAACTAAATCGTGTTCTTTTTGTGATAAATAAATATTTTGGGTATGTCATGTGGTGTATATTGTTTGTATGCATCGATGAGTGTATGTTTGTGATAATGTTATTAGTTAGATGTAGGTATATGAGGGTCTTTTCCCGTGTGTCAATGTAAGTCAATGGGAAAATGGATTTGTGTTGTTTTTTTTCTAACACCCGAGATCTCGCAACTTTAATCCTTTGTATTTTGATGAAAAATTATTAAATCTTAAAAATAAATATAGTGTAGTGTTTGTATGAGTGTAAGTGTAGTTTGTGTAATATTTGTTTTGTGATTCGTGGATGTTTATTTTGTCGGTATATGTTTACTACTGGGTCTGAGGTGTCGGTAGATATTTGAGCGTTAGGTGATTTTGGAGTGTCGGTAACTGAACTCGAAATACCAGAGTCCGTAAGAAACCAGCGTTAGGGGCCTCTAACGCGGGTTTTCACGGCTAATGCCAAACTCCAAATCTAGGCCTTAGTATTTTGTAGTGTAATCTACCTTTACCTGAGCCCAGCTTGTGTTCCTATTGCAAGCCTCTATTTGGATTACAATTTAAAGTTTCTATCTATTCTCAGTGGAAGTGGACTTTAACCTTTTATCACCTACTACTGAATTTATTTGCCAGTTTTCAGAAAAGGAAGTCAGTGTGAATTTTTCGCTACAGTTTCCTAATATCCACTAAACCTTTCTCACCTGCACTACTACTTGTGCTGAATCAGCACTGAATCTGCAGCAGCAGCTGCAAACTGCCACTTCTCCCTCTGCTGCAGCTAGTTTCAGCTTACAGAGCCTCAAGCATCAGACAGGAGTTTGCTGCACAGATCTGCTCACTTCTCAATACTCTCCCCCTGCTTTGTTTGCAAGTACCGTTCAGGAGTAACGGCTATCATTTTCAGCTGACCGGAGGGCGGATTAATCAACCTGAACCGCAAGTATCTTTTGTTGCTTTTCTTACAAAGTATCATTTCCATACTTAGTTGAATAACTGCAAGCAAGTCTAATCCTCTTAAAGTGATACTCCACAGTTAAATGTTACCATACTAAGAGGTGCTGTAAGACTTTGTGTTATAAAATCCTATTGGAGTTATAAGGATTACCAATTTCCTGAATTGACATTCTCAGCGCTCTGTATCTTTGTATCTGTTTTCAGGCTGCAACATATTAATTGAAGTATTCGATAAACTGTTTATGCTACTATTTTACACATACCATATGTGTTTTCAGTGTTCTTAATTAAGGAACATTTGAATCAATCCTCATAGGGATATTTGATCATCATATTGATTTGCACTATTCTTACTGGGATTTCACTCCTCAATAGTGAACTCTTATTTGAAACAGTGATACATTTAAACATTGTTTCTCTGCAATTGAGTTCCAGAATCTAAAGTCAATTAAGTTTGAGATAACCTCACAGTATGAGATAGAGATTGTGTCAGATTGTGAATATCTATGTGTGAGTTTGTGCTTATGTGCTATTATACATAGTGTGCTGTGCTATTATACATAGTGTGCTGTGCCTGGGTTATTATACATAGTGTGCTGTGTTATTATACATAGTGTGCTGTGTTATTATACATAGTGTGCTGTGCTATTATACATAGTGTGCTGTGTTATTATACATAGTGTGCTGTGCTATTATACATAGTGTGCTGTGCTATTATACATAGTGTGCTGTGCCTGGGTTATTATACATAGTGTGCTGTGTTATTATACATAGTGTGCTGTGTTATTATACATAGTGTGCTGTGCTATTATACATAGTGTGCTGTGTTATTATACATAGTGTGCTGTGCTATTATACATAGTGTGCTGTGCTATTATACATAGTGTGCTGTGTTATTATACATAGTGTGCTGTGTTATACATAGTGTGCTGTGCTATTATACATAGTGTGCTGTGCTATTATACATAGTGTGCTGTGCCTGGGTTATTATACATAGTGTGCTGTGCTATTATACATAGTGTGCTGTGTTATTATACATAGTGTGCTGTGTTATTATACATAGTGTGCTGTGTTATTATACATAGTGTGCTGTGTTATTATACATAGTGTGCTGTGTTATTATACATAGTGTGCTGTGTTATTATACATAGTGTGCTGTGTTATTATACATAGTGTGCCTGTGCTATTATACATAGTGTGCTGTGTTATTATACATAGTATGCTGTGTTATTATACATAGTGTGCTGTGTTATTATACATAGTGTGCTGTGTTATTATACATAGTGTGCTGTGCTATTATACATAGTGTGCTGTGTTATTATACATAGTGTGCTGTGTTATTATACATAGTGTGCTAGCAGACATAACAACTAAATTACAGTAGTTGTTATGTCTGCTAGCTTTTTTTAAATTTATTACTCACTATGCCCCAAAAATATTTTAACACTTTGGAACTAAATATCTCCAAAGCTACTGAATACATGCACATAGGCTGAATTTTTTTTCAAGAAACCCTAGAAGGTTGATAGGTTTTACCTCAGATTTGAAAGTTTTTTTTGGCTACAAATAACATATTGATCATGTTACCCAGAGTTTTTTAGGGATTTTGAAAAGTTGGCTTACAGTAATTTGTTTTACAAGAAAACCTTATGCTATTTTTAGCAGAAGACCAGCTCCTGACATATAGCTTCTTATAATCCTCAGTTTCATATATTTTAAAATACAAATTAAATTAAAAGCAAAAACAAACAAAACTTAAATGCATAAGTTTCAAACAATACACAGATTTTTTTTATTTTTTTTTACTACTATGCAGGTTATGGCACAATAAGTAAATTATTACAGTGCTAGATCCACATCTCTGACAGTGGGCAAGACTTATCAGAGAAGTTAAAGCAGATTTACTGGTTGACCAACTATATGCTGGGACTTAACATGCACCCTCTTTATTACATTGTCATGTGTGTAAATCTGACCTCATGACACTATAAGTGCAAAGTCCAGAGTCGCTGGATAAAAGCATATTTTACTGGCTGACAGGTTGGGGAAAAAAACACAGAAGCTGGCTTACCCTTCTCTCCGGAACCCTTCCAGCTGCAACAGATGTCACATGATTATGCAGGGAGAGAAGAATTTGCACTAGAATAAGATTTGTAGTTGTAGAACTGTTTTAACTGTTAGTGACACTAATAGGTTAAAACAGTTCTACAACAACAACTACAAATCATATTATAGTGTAAATTCTTCTCTCCCTGCATAACTTAATTGTGAGCTGCTTTAGACCAAATGTTTAATTAGCAACTCTCTCAGGGACACCTTACCCCCCTCCATCTGTCCTGGCAGGTTTCAAAGAGTTACATATGTACAGGGCTAGCTGTCTGGACAAGGATAGAAGCTTTGGTTTTGGTTTTCCTGTCCTGTGCTATTTCTAAATAAGCAGACAAGTAGTGTTACTGACAATGGAGGGTGGGGGGTCAAACACCACTGGCTCTATTTTAACCCTGATACTAATCAGCCTGCTTTTACACTGCACGATGCTGGGCAGAGAGAGACTGTAGATTAGATGCACAGGGACTGTGCTGCTAACTCTCACTGTGGGCTGACAAATGTAATGAGCATAGGAGTAGGACATATAAAAATCATGTGACCGGGCTACTTGTTAACACTCACAGTTTCAGCAGCTAGAAGTTCAATCTGTTCAGGCAACGCATCTACCTGCATTAAACATCTACTTCTCGTTCTCTGGGCCAGTTCACACAATTCTAACTGCAGCTACACAAGGCATCCTTGCGGCAAGCTCCTCCCCCCCCCCTTTCAAAGCCCTCTCATAAAATTTAATACTGCTTGAGCGCGGGAATTAAAATGTAAAAATAAATAAAATGGGGAGAATAGATTAAAAAAAATCAAACCATCTTAAGCTCATTTTTCCTATCCTTTGATGTAATGGGTCATGGGTGAAGGGCAGTTGGCTGGCCTACCTTACCATGCGGCAGCTCCACAATCTAGCCCACTGTCTCCCGCACAATCCCAGGATGCACAGTCTCAGAGTCTCAAAGACACAGTCACAGTGTCACACGTTACCTTCCCGCCAGGCTGAGGCTCCGGCAGCCGCAGTACTAGGAAGGAAGTGGAACACGCCTCCAGGCCAGTCAATCCAGAGTGCACCAATCACTTCTCTTCATGTGCTGACACTCTGGACCTGATTGGTTCCCCAAGTCCCGAGGCTGCTTGAAGAAAAGCCTCCGGGAGCATAATGGGACGGGCGAGGAGCTAGCTATAAGCAGTAACACTTGGTGGCGCTAGTTCCCTCTGCTCACTGATATGCAAATCCATGTAGCGCGATGGAGGGCAGCTGAACGTCTCACAGCCTCTCCATTGCGCAACATGGTGTGTAAATTTATGCAACTTTCCCAAAAAATATGAGATTTTCTTCTTTTTTTTTTAATATTATTAAAAATCTTTTCCTCTTACATTTGCAGGTGCGGCACTGACTCACCTGCCTCCTATGAGGGCACGTCACTGGTTATTATACATAGTTTGCCGTGTTATTATACATAGTGTGCTGTGCTATTATACATAGTGTGCTGTGCTATTATACATAGTGTGCTGTGTTATTATACATAGTGTGTTGTGTTATTATACATAGTGTGCTGTGCTATTATACATAGTGTGTTGTGTTATTATACATAGTGTGTTGTGTTATTATACATAGTGTGCTGTGCTATTATACATAGTGTGCTGTGCTATTATACAGTGTGCTGTGTTATTATACATAGTGTGCTGTGCTATTATACAGTGTGTTGTGTTATTATACATAGTGTGCTGTGTTATTATACATAGTGTGTTGTGTTATTATACATAGTGTGTTGTGTTATTATACATAGTGTGCTGTGCTATTATACATAGTGTGCTGTGCTATTATACATAGTGTGTTGTGTTATTATACATAGTGTGCTATGTTATTATACATAGTGTGCTGTGTTATTATACATAGTGTGCTGTGCTATTATACATAGTGTGCTGTGCTATTATACATAGTGTGCTGTGTTATTATACATAGTGTGCTGTGTTATTATACATAGTGTGCTGTGTTATTATACATAGTGTGCTGTGTTATTATACATAGTGTGTTGTGTTATTATACATAGTGTGCTGTGTTATTATACATAGTGTGCTGTGTTATTATACATAGTGTGTTGTGCTATTATACATAGTGTGCTGTGTTATTATACATAGTGTGCTGTGTTATTATACATAGTGTGCTGTGTTATTATACATAGTGTGCTGTGTTATTATACATAGTGTGCTGTGTTATTATACATAGTGTGCTGTGCTATGATACATAGGGTGCTGTGTTATTATACATAGTGTGCTGTGCTATTATACATAGTGTGCTGTGTTATTATACATAGTGTGCTGTGCCTGTGCTATTATACATAGTGTGCTGTGCTATTATACATAGTGTGCTGTGTTATTATACATAGTGTGCTGTGTTATTATACATAGTGTGCTGTGCTATTATACATAGTGTGCTGTGCCTGTGTTATTATACATAGTGTGCTGTGCTATTATACATAGTGTGCTGTGCCTGTGTTATTATACATAGTGTACTGTGTTATTATACATAGTGTGCTGTGTTATTATACATAGTGTGCTGTGCTATTATACATAGTGTGCTGTGTTATTATACATAGTGTGCTGTGTTATTATACATAGTGTGCTGTGTTATTATACATAGTGTGCTGTGCTATTATACATAGTGTGCTGTGTTATTATACATAGTGTGCTGTGTTATTATACATAGTGTGCTGTGCTATTATACATAGTGTGCTGTGTTATTATACATAGTGTGCTGTGCCTGTGTTATTATACATAGTGTGCTGTGCTATTATACATAGTGTGCTGTGCCTGGGTTATTATACATAGTGTGCTGTGTTATTATACATAGTGTGATGTGTTATTATACATAGTGTGACGTGTTATTATACATAGTGTCTTGTGCTATTATACATAGTGTGCTGTGTTATTATACATAGTGTGCCGTGTTATTATACATAGTGTGCTGTGCTATTATACATAGTGTGCTGTGTTATTATACATAGTGTACTGTGCCTGTGTTATTATACATAGTGTGCTGTGTTATTATACATAGTGTGCTGTGCCTGTGTTATTATACATAGTGTGCTGTGTTATTATACATAGTGTGCTGTGCTATTATACATAGTGTGCTGTGCTATTATACATAGTGTCCTGTGCTATTATACATAGTGTGCTGTGTTATTATACATAGTGTGCTGTGCTATTATACATAGTGTGCTGTGCCTGTGCTATTATGCATAGAGTGCTGTGCTATTATACATAGTGTGCTGTGCTATTATACATAGTGTGCTGTGCTATTATACATAGTGTGCTGTGCTATTATACATAGTGTGCTGTGCTATTATACATAGTGTGCTGTGTTATTATACATAGTGTGCTGTGCTATTATACATAGTGTGCCGTGTTATTATACATAGTGTGCCGTGTTATTATACATAGTGTGCAGTGTTATTATACATAGTGTGCCGTGCTATTATACATAGTGTGCCGTGTTATTATACATAGTGTGCTGTGTTATTATACATAGTGTGCTGTGCTATTATACATAGTGTGCTGTGTTATTATACATAGTTTGCTGTGTTATTATACATAGTGTGCTGTGTTATTATACATAGTGTGCTGTGCTATTATACATAGTGTGCTGTGCTATTATACATAGTGTGCTGTGTTATTATACATAGTGTGCTGTGCTATTATACATAGTGTGCTGTGTTATTATACATAGTGTGCTGTGTTATTATACATAGTGTGCTGTGCTATTATACATAGTGTGCTGTGTTATTATACATAGTGTGCTGTGTTATTATACATAGTGTGCTGTGCTATTATACATAGTGTGCTGTGCTAATATACATAGTGTGCTGTGCTATTATACATAGTGTGCTGTGTTATTATACATAGTGTGCTGTGTTATTATACATAGTGTGCTGTGTTATTATACATAGTGTGCTGTGTTATTATACATAGTGTGCTGTGCTAATATACATAGTGTGCTGTGCTATTATACATAGTGTGCTGTGTTATTATACATAGTGTGCTGTGTTATTATACATAGTGTGCTGTGCTATTATACGTAGTGTGCTGTGTTATTATACATAGTGTGCTGTGTTATTATACATAGTGTGCTGTGCCTGGGTTATTATACATAGTGTGCTGTGTTATTATACATAGTGTGCTGTGCACGGCGCATGAATGTTTGGGTTTGGTCTGAACTAAATGGGGCAACCCTAGTCTTACTCTATATAAGCTTTCTCTCTCTTTAAAGTGCGGTGTAAAGAAAAAACAACTTGAGGACACTGTACAAATGCACAGATATCCTTATATAGTATTAAAGGGTCACTACAGTTTTATATTTTGTATAGTTTTCCACTTTTAAATAACATTTATTTATGATTTTTTTATTTGCTGTGATTTTGGTAACTTTTTTTATTTATATTAGTTATTGTAACAAATATTTTATTTTAAGAACTGTCTATAAAAAATCTACATAATCAAGAAGGGTTATAAATGAAAAAATAGAGAGATAAGGTAATTAGGTCTGCTCTCCTTGGAAGCTCAGCCCATTGCATTGGGTTGTGGGTTCAGTTAACAGAAACAGCTATTACATATTAAAAATAAACCTAAAAGTACACTTTCTCACACATTTTATACTCTGCAGCTGGTATAAGAAGTCATTAGGAACACTTCTAATGGAGACCATTTTACACTGCACTGCCCCTTTAGTTGATTATATACACTTTACATAGATACAATGTAGCAGTCTGTACCAGGTAATGTGATAATAAGCTCTGTGTTAATCCCTGTGCTACTGAAGGGGTTAATAAATACTATGCATTTATCTGTGATCAGTAAAAAAACACAAAACTACAATAAGAAATGAATGCCCTATTGCTTACATATAACTTAGTTAAAATCAGCTCCAGAGCAGTTATGCACAACTAGCAGTTAGCTAAACACATATGTGTGTACCCACCAATCCCCAGCTAGCCCCCAATAGTGTAGGATATTTACATATTAATGTCAACAAAGGATACAAAGAAAAACAGTTAATTTGAAAATAGAAGTTAATTTAAAGGTACAGTCTACTCCAGAAAGTTTATTGTTTTAAAAAAAAAAAGATAATCCCTTTATTACCCATTCACCAGTTTTGCATAACCAACACAGTTATATTAATACACTTTTTACCTCTGTGATTACCTTGTATCTAAGCCTTTGTAAACTGCCCCCTATCTCAGTGCTTTTGTGATAGAATTGCATTTTAGCCAATCTACGGGAGTGAGCACAATGTTATCTATATTGCACATATGAATTAGCACTGTGTAGCTGTGAAAAAAATGTCAAAATACACTAAGATAAGAGGCGGCCTTCAAGGGCTTAGAAAATAGCATATGAGCCTACCTAGCTTTAGTTTTCAACAAAGAATACCAAGAGGACAAAGCAAATTTAATGATAAAAGTAAATTGGAAATGTGTTTATAAAAATTACATCCTCTACCTGACTCATGTGCTTTGTCTTTCTTATCCCTTTAAAGAGTTAACTCCATGTGCACCTCACTCTGTTGGTGAAGGGGTTAAATATGAGCACTGAGAAGCTTTCTGTGCTAGTGAAGGGGTTAATATAAAGTGCAGCTCTCAGTACTAGTGAAAGTGCTAATATATATTGTGTAGCTTTATGTATATAGTGTAGCTGTAATGTACTAGTAGAGGATATGACTGTGACAATGGGCTCAGTTACTAAATTTTATGAATTTACAGATTTAAACAATGTTAAAAAGCGTCCAATTTGTCTTTGAAATGGTTGCATATTTTCTTTTGTCTGATTGGCTGCTGATTAACATGTGACTTTTAAGCATGTATTCTGGGAGATGTAGTCCAGTATTGAATATTGTTCTCCTCCCATTTTCTTCCTGTGGAGCTGTAGCTGGGTGAGTGAGGCAGGCTGTGTGTGATTAAACGTTTTTGTCACATTCTAGTCTTCTTAAAAAGTTTATAATTGTTATAAATGTTGTCCTTTTAGTGCATGTTATTCATCTGCTTGTGCCAGTCAATGGGATACTTAGTGCTGTTCAACTCTTTGTGTTAGTGAAGGGTTAATACACACAGTGTAGCTCTCTATGCTAGTGAAGGGTTAATACACACTGTGCAGCTCTCTGTGCTAGTGAAGGGTTAATACACACTGTGCAGCTCTCTGTGCTAGTGAAGGGTTAATACACACTGTGCTGCTCTCTGTGCTTGTGAAGGGTTAATACACACTGTGCTGCTCTCTGTGTTAGTGAAGGGTTAATGCACACTGTGCTGCTCTCTGTGTTAGTGAAGGGTTAATACACACTGTGCTGCTCTCTGTGCTAGCGAAGGGTTAATACACACTGTGCTGCTCTCTGTGCTAGTGAAGGGTTAATACACACTGTACACCTCTCTTTGCTGGTGAAGGGTCAATATACACTGCGCTGCTCTCTGTGCTAGTGAAGGGTTTATACACACTGTGCAGCTCTCTGTGCTAGTGAAGGGTTAATACACACTGTGCAGCTATTTGTGCTAGTGAAGGGTTTATACCCACAGTGCTGTTCTCTGTGCTAGTGAAGGGTTAATACACACTGTGCTGTACTCTGTGGTGTTAGTGAAGGGTTAATATACACTGTGCTGCTCTCTTTGCTAGTGAAGGGTTAATATACACTGTGCAGCTCTCTGTGCTAGTGAAGGGTTGATACACACTGTGCAGCTCTCTGTGCTAGTGAAGGGGTTAATACACACTGTGCTGCTCTATTTGCTAGTGAAGGGTTAATACACACTGTACTGCTCTCTGTGCTAGTGAAGGGTTAAAACACACTGTACTGCTCTCTATTCTAGTGAAGGGTTAATATACACTGTGCTGCTCTCTTTGCTAATGAAAGGTTAATACACACTGTGCTGCTCTCTTTGCTAGTGAAGGGTTAATACACACTGTGCTGTACTCTGTGTTAGTGAAGGGTTAATACACACTGTGCAGCTCTCTGTGCTAGTGAGAGGTTATTACTCTGTGCTAGTGAAGGGTAAATACACACGGTGCAGCTATTTGTGCTAGTGAAGGATTAATATACACTGTGCTGCTCTCTGTGCTACTGATGGGTTAATACCCACAGTGCTGTTCTCTGTGCTAGTGAAGGGTTAATATACACTGTGCTGCTCTCTGTGCTAGTGAAGGGTTAATACACATTGTGCTGTACTCTGTGTTAGTGAAGGGTTAATATACACTGTGCAGCTCTCTGTGCTAGTGAAGGGTTAATACACACTGTGCTGTACTCTGTTAGTGAAGGGTTAATACACACTGTGCTGCTCTCTGTGCTAGTGAAGGGTTAATACACACTGTGCAGCTCTCTGTGCTAGTGAAGGGTTAATATACACTATGCTGCTCTCTGTGCTAGTGAGAGGTTAATACCCACAGTGCTGTTCTCTGTGCTAGTGAAGGGTTAGTATACACTGTGCTGCTCCCTTTGCTAGTGAAGGGTTAATATACACTGTGCTGCTCTCTTTGCTAATGAAGGGTTAATACACACTGTGCTGTTCTCTGTGCTAGTGAAGGGTTAATACACACTGTGCTGCTCTCTGTGCTAGTGAAGGGTTAATACACACCGCTCTGCTCTGTGCTAGTGAAGGGTTAATACACACTGTGCTGCTCTCCGTGCTAGTGAAGGGTTGATACACACTGTGCTGCTCTCTGTGCTAGTGAAGGGTTAATACACACTGTGCTGCTCTCTGTGCTAGTGAAGGGTTAATACACACTGTGCTGCTCTCCGTGCTAGTGAAGGGTTGATACACACTGTGCTGCTCTCCGTGCTAGTGAAGGGTTGATACACACTGTGCTGCTCTCTGTGCTAGTGAAGGGTTAATACACACTGTGCTGCTCTCTGTGCTAGTGAAGGGTTAATACACACTGTGCAGCTCTCTGTGCTAGTGAAGGGTTAATACACACTTTGCAGCTCTCTGTGCTAGTGAAGGGTTAATACACACTGTGCTGCTCTCTGTGCTAGTGAGAGGTTATTACCCACAGTTCTGTTCTCTGTACTAGTGAAGGGTTACTATACACTGTGCTGCTCTCTTTGCTAGTGAAGGGTTAATACACACTGTTCTGCTCTCTGTGCTAGTGAAGGGTTAATACACACTGTGCAGCTCTCTGTGCTAGTGAAGGGTTAATACACACTGTGCTGCTCTCTGTGCTAGTGAAGGGTTAATACACACTGTGCAGCTCTCTGTGCTAGTGAAGGGTTAATACACACTGTGCTGCTCTCTGTGCTAGTGAAGGGTTAATACACACTGTGCTGCTTTCTGTGCTAGTGAAGGGTTAATACACACTGTGCTGCTCTCTGTGCTAGTGAAGGGTTAATACACTCTGTGCTAGTGAAGGGTTAATACACACTGTCCTGCTTTCTGTGCTAGTGAAGGGTTAATACACACTGTGCTGCTCTCTGTGCTAGTGAAGGGTTAATACACACCGTGCTGCTCTCTGTTCTAGTGAAGGGTTAATACACACTGTGCTGCTCTCTGTGCTAATGAAGGGTTAATACACACTGTGCTGCTCTCTATGCTAATGAAGGGTTAATACACGTGCTGCTCTCTGTGCTAGTGAAGGGTTAATACACACTGTGCTGCTCTCTGTACTAGTGAAGGGTTAATACACACTGTGCTGCTCTTTGTGCTAGCGAAGGGTTAATACACAGTGTGCAGCTCTCTGTGCTAGTGAAGGGTTAATACACACTGTGGTAGGGAAGGGTTAATACACACTGTGCTAGTGAAGGGTTAATACACACTGTGCTGCTCTCTGTGCTAGTGAAGGGTTAATACACACTGTGCTAGTGAAGGGTTAATACACACTGTGCTGCTCTCTGTGCTAGTGAAGGGTTAATACACACTGTGCTGCTCTCTGTTCTAGTGAAGGGTTAATACACACTGTGCTGCTCTTTGTGCTAGTGAAGGGTTAATACACACTGTGCTGCTCTTTGTGCTAGTGAAGGGTTAATACACACTGTGCTGCTCTCTGTGCTAGTGAAGGGTTAATACACACTGTGCAGCTTTCTGTGTTAGTGAAGGGTTAATACACACTGTGCTGCTCTCTGTGCTAGTGAAGGGTTAATCTACACTGTGCTGCTCTCTTTGCTAATGAAGGGTTAATACATACAGCTCTGCTCTCTGTGCTAGTGAGAGGTTATTACCCACAGTTCTGTTCTCTGTACTAGTGAAGGATTAATATACACTGTGCTGCTCTCTTTGCTAGTGAAGGGTTAATATACACTGTGCTGCTCTCTTTGCTAGTGAAGGGTTAATACACACTGTGCAGCTCTCTGTGCTAGTGAAGGGTTAATACACACTGTGCTGCTCTCTGTGCTAGTGAAGGGTTAATACACACTGTGCTGCTCTCTGTGCTAGTGAAGGGTTAATACACACTGTGCTGCTCTCTGTGCTAGTGAAGGGTTAATACACACTGTACAGCTCTCTGTACTAGTGAAGGGTTAATACACACTGTGCAGCTCTCTGTGCTAGTGAAGGGTTAATACACACTGTGCTGCTCTCTGTGCTAGTGAGGGATTAATACACACTGTGCTGCTCTCTGTGCTAGTGAAGGGTTAATACACACTGTGCTGCTCTCTGTGCTAGTGAAGGGTTAATAAACTCTTTGCTAGTGAAGGGTTAATACACTCTGTGCTGCTCTCTGTGCTAATGAAGGGTTAATACACACTGTGCTGCTCTCTGTGCTAGTGAAGGGTTAATACACTCTTTGCTAGTGAAGGGTTAATACACACTGTGCTGCTCTCTGTGCTAGTGAAGGGTTAATACACTCTTTGCTAGTGAAGGTTTAATACACACTGTGCTGCTCTCGGTGCTAGTGAAGGGTTAGTACACACTGTGCTGATTTATGTGCTAGTGAAGGGTTAATACACACTGTGCTGCTCTCTGTGCTAGTGAGAGGTTAATACCCACAGTGCTGTTCTCTGTGCTAGTGAAGGGTTAATACACACCGTGCTGCTCTCTGTGCTAGTGAAGGGTTAATACACACTGTGCTGCTCTCTGTGCTAGTGAAGGGTTAATACACACTGTGCTGCTCTCTGTACTAGTGAAGGGTTAATACACACCACCTTATGCTGATTGTCACATTCTCTGTGGTTTTGTGTATTCTCAGATAGTATTGTCATTTGTTTTATATTCTGTCTGTTATTTGTTTTATATCTCTTGTTACTTTACTGGTCTGTGTTTTATTAATATCTCTCTGTTTCCTATTGTCATGTGTTTGTATATGTGAATATATAATCCATTAGCAAAAAAACTTACTTTAACCCCTTAAGAAACGGGGAATTCAGACTTAAAGGGACATGAAACCCAAAAAAAATTCTGTCATGATTCAGATAGAGAATCAATTCACTTCTAGTAATTAATTTGCTTCTTTCTCTTGTTATCCTTTGCTGAAAGCTTTTTCTAGGAAAGCTCAAGAGCAGCTTAGAGCAGTGTTTTTCAACCAGTGTGCCGTGAGAGATCCTCAGGTGTGCCACAGCAGACTGACAACAGTGTGACATATTTTTAAAATTTTGCTTGTTTTTTACTCTGGGCCGTTTTTTTTATTTTGTGAGATGATGACTGAGCAGCGGCAGCTCGCCTATATATATATATATAGTGAAACAAAAAAATTATGAGCAGCAAACTTTGCTCACAAACACAAAGTCCAGGTTAGTATAGTGTGCTAAGGGAGGCTGTCACCTTCGCGACATGCAGTGTTAACAGGTCCAAAGTGTATGTGTAGATGTTGATACCATCCCCTAATAGAACAAGGCAACGATTATCCTCTGTTATGTAGTGCTGATCATAGGCTTTATAAGCAGAGAAACGTTTTCACATAACTGTTTAAGGCATAGATTGTTATGTAAATCCAGTAGTTTACTTCCAACCACAGAATAAAATTCACCTTTGCTGTTAATTCCACACACACTGCCTGCTTCTGCAGTTAACAACAGGGAGACAAATAAGGAACACAATTGCCGATTTTTTCAGAATAAACCGCTTCTGCAATTAACAACAGGGTGATTAGTATATCATACCCTCCTGTCAGCTACTGTGTAAGCTGCAAAGCAGATAGCGGTAGACAGATTAGAAAGCTGCAAAGTCCTTGGCTCCAGTAAGCCGGATCAGTCATATAGAAAATAACAGAATAACAGTGCCAATAGTGCAAATTCGTACTCACAGTACCGGGGATCTGTTGTTAGGTGATTCCGGATAGTAATCCTCAATGCCGGGTGCATGACATGCAACTAGATGCCGGGAAAACACTGCTCAGCCTCTCACGATAGCACACTCCTCCTCCTCCAATCAATCAAAGTCAGCAGGGTCAACTGGAGCCCAAATCGGCCCGGAGAAGCCAGCGGAAGTGGAGTCCCAGTACTCCACAAAGTAAGATTAGGAAAAAAAAGAGTATCCAATGCTAATCCAAGGAAAGGGATAAAAAGTTACTCCAGTTCCATATTAAAAAATGTAAAAAAGCCTTTATTTAGAAATTTCCAAGTGGTAAAACAAGTCACAAAATCATATTAGCATAGAGAACATAAAAGAAGGTCTGACCGGTTTCGGCACCAAGTGGCCGTAGTCATAGACTGATAACAGGTGTTCAGAACAGAGCACCTGATATACCTGTTAACCACTCCCCAAGTGGGAGTGGTATAGTGAAACATAGTTAAAAACAGAATTGTATCTCTAAGCATTAGAGAAGAGGGATGTAACATGTATAGAAAACATGTAAGTGGAGATAAATAGAACACATGTGAGAAAAGAGATAACAAACAGATGAATCATCCTTCCACTAAGTTTAAACCCACCCTAGTCACAGCCTTCTCTAACCAGTTCAATAAAGTTTGTAAGGTAATAGAGAAAAATTTGCCTATTCTTCGTGGTGACACTGTATTAAGGGAAATTATGGATGATGGCTGTAATTTTATTTACAAACGTAATTTGACCTTGGGTAACATACTGTCCCCTAGTATGCTGCCACAAAAGGATAGTGGTAGCTCCTGGCTTAAGGTAAAGGGGACATACAAGTGTGGTAAAAGAACATGTAAGTCATGTGACCACATGTATGTCTCTAAAACATTTACCTCAGCCCGTACGTCAGAAGCTTTTGACACTAGAGGTTGCATTAAATGTGGCAGTAAATATGTCATATATTTAATCGAGTGTACCCAGTGTAACAGACAATACGTGGGAAGAACCACTAGGCCTGTGGGCAAGCGGATCAGGGAGCATCTTTCATATGTTTCACAAGAAAGGGCTGTCTCTGCCTTGTCTAAGCATTTTTTAGATGTCCATTCGGGAGATGTTGGAAGCCTCAGGTGGCAGGCTATAGAGCAGGTGTCCAGACCGCCAAGAGGGGGCAATGTATTCCATATTCTCTCTAGTCAGAAGATCTACTGGATACACAGGCTCGGTAGCCTGCTACCTGGGGGTTTCAACTCCGAATTTGACATCATTAATTTCTGGCACAGATAGTGTTTGTTTCAGTTAAATACCACTGTCCGATGGAAACAAATATGTATATACAGATAATATTGGGTTCCTCTTAGCTGGAGAATATGGTGACCAGTGAGATTGTCTATACCCATCACGCCTTTAATAAAGTTCAAATTGTATAATAAGTTTAGTTAAGGAGTATTTATTAATTCCTTACAGACATCGAATAGTTTAAAATATATATGTGTATTTTTTACTGTCTTTATCTATTAGGTATTTTACAGTTTGATCAAGTATGCTTATTTAAAATTGTATATGTATATTTGCCTCTGTAATATCGCTGATATCTTTAGTAACTGTTTAGCATATTGCTGTAGTTGCTTATTTGTTTAATTATATATATATTTTTTTTTTCTCACATGTGTTCTATTTATCTCCACTTACATGTTTTCTATACATGTTACATCCCTCTTCTCTAATGCTTAGAGATACAATTGTGTTTTTAACTATGTTTCACTATACCACTCCCACTTGGGGAGTGGTTAACAGGTATATCAGGTGCTCTGTTCTGAACACCTGTTATCAGTCTATGACTACGGCCACTTGGTGCCGAAACCGGTCAGACCTTCTTTTATGTTCTCTATGCTAATATGATTTTGTGACTTGTTTTACCTCTTGGAAATTTCTAAATAAAGGCTTTTTTACATTTTTTAATATGGAACTGGAGTAACTTTTTATCCCTTTCCTTGGATTAGCATTGGATAATCATTTTTTTCCTAATATATATATAGTGTTCCACATATAACACTTTTCCCAGTTTGCGGAGGGGGGGGGGGGTAGGGAAGTGCGGAGGTGTCGCTCTTTCAAATTTTTAAATATTGGAAGGTATGGGACAGGCTCATCAGGCAGACAGGCAGGCATCATTTACAACCATAACATATTGACATTCATTCACAGACAATCATTATGATTGTTTGTGAATGAATGTCAATAAGTCACGTATAGTTTGTAGATGGCATGACAGCACAGTACAGTGTGTGTGTGTGTGTGTATATATATATATATACTGTATTAGGCTACAATGTGTGATTTTGTAAAATTTTGGGATGGTGGTGTGCCGCAGGATTTTTTAATGTAAAAAAGTGTGCCACGGCAAAAAAAAGGTTGAAAATCACTGGCTTAGAGCCTAGGTTCTAGCTGTTGATTGGTAGCTGCATATATATATTGATTGTGATTGGCTTACCCATAAGTTAAGTTAGAAACCATTAGTGCATTGCTACTAATTCAACAAATGATACCAAGAGAAGGAAACAAATGAGTTAATAGAAGTAAATTAGAAAGTTGTTTAAAATTGTATTTTCTATTTGAATCATGAAAGAAAAAAATTTGGGTTTCATAAGTGCTGTTCCCGGCCAGCCTGAAGGCTCGTGCGGAATGGAGTTTGATAATTCGGCCCCTAAAACTTCCCCAAAAGACCAGAGCATTTTTGCCATTTAAACAGAAATAGAGCCTTGTTTTTTTTTTTTCTTTACCTATTAAAACTATATATTTATTTTTAGTAGACAACCCAGAGTATTGATCTAGGCCCATTTTGCTATATTTATTTCCACAATTTCATCCCCAAATGAGATCAAATAAAAAATTGTTAACTTTTTCACAAACTTCATAGTTAAGGTTTTTATTAAAAAGTATTGCTACTCCTTTTTTCCTAGATTTGCGGGGGTTGCAATATCATCTCCCACCCATTTCATCTTAAGTTTCTCCATTTCTTGTAAATTAAGATGGCTCTCTTGGATACCAGCAATATCTGGATTATTTTTACCTAGGTGTTTGATAATAAGATTCCTCTTAAATGGGGACGTAATACCCCCCACATTCCATGATAAGATGTTTACTCCTCTGGATATCTGACCTTGAATTTAACAAGACAATAGGTGAAAAGGGAAGAGAGCGCGTGTGAGGGGGAGAAGGAGGAGAAAGAAAGATAATCCCACCCTCCAAAACTGATGATCCCAGACATTCCATTATAGCTGAAGGTCCCTCATGCAGCCTAATATTCACACTAGCATTGGCCATTCTAGCTATGTGCTGTGATAATATTGTATAGGGCTAAATACATTTTGATTATTGTTCTTAAAATGATCTGCTATACATTAATGTATTTTATTAACCTATTGAATCAGCTAGTGCTATTGGGCTTATGAAGATTCTTTTAACCCTTTCACTACCGGGACTTCCAGACAAAACTTGCCCAAAATACCAGAGAATTTTTAGCATTTTTGCTATCACTCCATTTAAACAGAAATAGAGCCTTGTTTTCTTTTATTTACCTATCAAATCTATATATATTTTAAGTAGACAACCCAAGGTCTTGATCTATGCCCATTTTGGTATATTTCATGCCACCATTTCACCGCCAAATGCCATCAAATAAAAGAAATTGGTACTTTTTTCACAAACTTTGGGTTTCTCACATAAATTATTTATATTCTGCTTGTGCAATTATGGCACAAATGTTTGTAAAAGTTTCTCTGGGATCCTTTAAAAGCAGACATATATGGCTTTGTCATTGCTTTTTGGTAATTAGAAGACCGCTAATTGCAGCTGTGCCCCACACTTCTATTATTCCCGGCAGTGAAAGGGTTAATTAGGTAGCTTAAAAGGTTAATGTTAGCTTTAGTGTAGAGATTAGCCTCCTACCTGACACTCCCCACCCCCTGATCCCTACCTGAACCCTCCCAAACGGACACTTCCCTCTCCCATCCCCCACTGGTAACCCCCATCTTAGGTACTAGCAGACAGTCTGCCAGTATGAAAAAATATGTTTTTTTTTTATATTTCTCCAGTGTAGGATCTTCCCTTATCCCCCAACCTCCCTGACCCCCCCTGAAACAGCTCTCTAAACCTCCCCCCTCTTACTGTTAGGCGCCATTTTAGGTACTGGCAGCTGTCTGTCATTCCATATAAAACCATTTATTTTAATTATTTTTTTTTCTGTTTATTAGGCTTTTTTTTAATATTTGTTGTAGGTAGTTTTTAGCCAGCTCCCGCCCCATCTGGGATTTTTAGTTAGGGGATCCCCCCACACCCCCAGATCACATTTTCAGTAGCAAAGCTGCCCCATCCCTAACTGTCTCTACTTCCTTTGCTTAAAGGGACAGTTAAGTCCAAAAAAACTTTCATGATTTAAATAGGGCATGCAATTTTAAACAACTTCCCAATTTACTTTTATCACCAATTTTGCTTTGTTCTCTTGGTATTCTTAGTTGAAAGCTAAACCTAGGAGGTTCATATGCTAATTTCTTAGACCTTGAAGACTGCCTCTAATCTGAATACATTTTGACCACTAGAGGGCATTAGTTCACATGTTTCATATAGATAACATTGAGCTCATGCACGTAAAGTGACCTAGGAGTGAGCACTGATTGGCTAAACTGCATGTCTGTCAAAAGAACTGGAATAAGGGGGCAGTCAGCAGAGGCTTAGATACAAGATAATTACAGAGGTAAAATGTGTATTATTATAACTGTGTTGGCTATGCAAAACTGGGGAATGGGTAATAAAGGGATTATCTTTCTTTTTAAACATCAAAAATGCTGGTGTTGACTGTCCCTTTTAAATGTTTCCACAATGTAGGGACCCTCTCACTTCCTCCCGTCCCCTTCCCACCTCTCCTGCTGGGCCACCCACCCGACTTCCTCCCGCAGGCTCCAGCAGAAGATCGTTACAGACGGTGACACACGCAGTGTCACCGTCTTTAATGATCAGGCATCTGCCCTCATATGGAGGCGATGCACTGATCGCGCTCTGGCTGCATATGCGGGAGATGCCTGCATCTTCAGGAGCTCCAGATCTTGGCTGTAGCTTAACAGCCATGATTGCTGGAGCCTCCTGAAGCAACAAAGTATATATACATTGTGCGGTACGATAGCCAAAGTACCGCACAACGTAACTATATATGGCGTATTGGGTGAAGGGGTTAAAAGAAATAGTGATGCTTCATTAAAATAGTCAAATATTAAGGTTTCATATTTAGTAAATATTTTTAATTTAGCAGGGTATAAAACTGTAGCTTGAAAGCTAGATTCAATGAATTTAGAACAAAAGGGTGCCATCTCCCGTCTTTTATTTGACATCTCTGCAGAGAAGTCTAGAAATACCCTGCCTGATCAATAAAAAACGATTTGTCTATACATTCTCATCTGTATTTTCTCTAAAAAAACAATATACATTCCTTAATAAATATATATATATATATATATATATATATATATATATATATATATATATATATATATATATAATTGTGTGTGTGTCTGTGTTAGTATGTGTATATACACAAACGCGTAAATATTAAAATATATATATATATATATATATATAAAAAATTATTATTTATTTTTTGGTTGTAGCATTTCAAACCATTTTTTTTACTTTATATTTTATTGATTTTAAAATTAGGGATACATCTGTGTACCATTCGGTACACAACATCACAGACAATAAGCAACATACAAAAAATAAGATAACATTTAGATCTCACGTATATCAACTCCATAAAGGAGTTATATATTAACACAGTAGGTTAAGTATTCTGTACCAAAAAACAAAAAAGGGGGGAAAGTCGGTGGGAAGCTGGGACAGAAAGGGTGATGGAAAAATCTGCTGCATAAGGTAGGTGTGGGTTCTTGGAGGGTGGTATTATCAAGAGAGGAGTTTGATGAGGAAAAGAAGGGCCAGGGGGGTTGGGGGATGCCTCCTTAGGTGTCTAAGCTAGGTAGCCAATGAGTGTTGAACATGGTTTGCCAGTCGGTCCATATCATTTCAAACAGGTCTGAGTTTTCTAAGGAGTAGAACACATTTTTTTCCATGTAGTAAAAATACACCATAACTTTAATTATTTTTGGCCAGGAGGGGGGGTTTAGTTTTTTCCATGATCTGGAAATGGAAAGTTTTTTTAGCTGAAAAGAGGTATATGCATAAGTATCCATGGTGCTTAGGTAGTTTGTAGGAACCTAAATGAAAGAGGGCCACTTCCGGAGACTTAGGAAGGGGGATCCCTAGTCTGGATAGTGTAATGAAACAAGTGTCCGAAAGTGGTTTGAGTTTCTGGCAACCCCACCAAATCTGTATCATATCACCTATGTGGTCGCAGTTTCTCCAACATTTAGGAGAAGCAGTAGGAAACAATTTAGCTAATCTGGCTGGAACATAATACCAGTGTGGGGGTAACTTAAAATTTGTCTCATATATGGTAATACAGTGGATTGTTTATTTAGTTAGAGTGTATGTTGCCAGACCTGAGTGGGAACAGATATATTCAATTTTTGTTCCCATTTCAATATGTGTGGAGCTTTATCAATAGGCGACAACCCTTCCATTAAACTATAGTGAATTGACATAGGTTTGCCTAGACTAAACCCCTGCTGCCATCTAGATTCCCACAATGTTAGCTGAAGGGGAGGAATGGGCTTAAATCCCCAACTAGTTAATAGGTTAATTACTTGATATTCAAAAACCAAATACGGTGGCACCTGTGTGGATTGCCTAATTTGGTCTAGTTTAACAAAATGCCCCTGTGAAGAGGTGGACCATAGGTCTCATACCCTTTTTGAAGCCCAAACAGACCCACATTGCAGTGTGAGAGTCAGGAAGGCCTGTGAGAAGGCCTGATAAAGTAGTTATGGGAGAGGGATGGGGAGCTATCAGTTTATAATGCCAAATCTGATCCCATGATGAGAGGCATTCTTTAATTATTAGGTTGTTGATAGACAAATTTCTACGGCAATGTGGCGGGGTCCAAATGAGATCATGTAAGTAAATGTTAAATGGTAGTGGGGCCTGCTCAATTCCATTTACTATGAAAGTCTTTGACTCCCCATTGAGAAATATGAGTGAGCATCGCCGCCTCAAAATATTTAGAGATAGATATGGAGGCAACCCCTCCATGTAGTCTAGGGTACTGCAACATTTTGTGGACTATATGTGGAGGTTTCCCCTGCCATATGTACTTCGTATATTCACTTTGGAACTGTAACACCATTTTTTTGGGTACCCGAATTGGGAGGCACCGGAATAAATAGGTTAGTTTAGGAAGATAGCTAATTTTAAGGGCTGCAATGCATCCCAGCCAGGAAATGGAGTTTGAGTGCCAAATTTGCTTAAAGGCACAGTCTACACCAGAATTTTTATTGTTTTAAAAGATAGATAATCCCTTTATTACCCATTCCCCAGTTTTGCATAACCAACACAGTTATATTAATATACTTTTTGTAATTATCTTGTATCTAAGCCTCTGCAAACTACCCCTTTATTACAGTTCTTTTGACAGACTTGCAGTTTAGCCAATCAGTGCCTGCTCCCAGATAACTTCACGTGCAGGAGCACAGGGTTATCTATATGAAATACATGAACTAACACCCTCTAGTGGTGAAAAACTGTTAAAATGCATTCTAAAAATAGGTGGCTTTCAAGGTTTAAGAAATTAGCATATGAAAGAAAGAAACTGAAAGTTAAATGGGTTGCAGAAATTGTAGCGACACCTTGCAATAAGCGTAAGCGTTGTGTGGCCATCATCATAAATAGCTTACATATAAAATTTTGAAGCAAGAATGCGATCCTCAGGGTAGGTTTATAGTCCTGCAGATGCAGATAGAGGGTGTAAAGTGGACTCTTTGTAGCATATATGGCCCCAATAAATTTGAGAAATATTTCTGGCAAAAGATTCAACAGAAACTTATGCCCCATCTGGATCAGAACCTGATTATAGCTGGGGACATGAACTTTACTCTGTATCCGGAGATGGATAGGTCTAGAGTCAGATGCCGCCAGTCAAATAACTGAGAAGCCAAGTTCTTTAGGAATTATGTTAAAACATTAAAACTGAAAGACATTTGGTGGTTACAACACCTGGATGATCGGGAATATACTTGTGAGTCTAAGACTCACAGGAGCTTTTCGTGTATTGATTTATTCTTGATAGGTGCACAAGTAGCTAGGTTTGAGATGGAAACCAAGATTTCTGACATTATTCTTTCTGACCACGCTATTATCAGCCTCAAGGTCTGGGCGGACACAAAAATTAGAAGCCCGGGGAACTCGTTCCGTTTCCCAGCATATATGAGTCAAAATATCCACTTTTCAAATTGGCTGAAATCAAGGTGGCATGAGTACTGTGATCAGAATGCAGAATATAAGAATAAATCAGAAATTTTTTGGGAGGCAGGGAAAGCAGTCATGCGAGGAGAAATCAAGGCATACATGGTCAAATTAACGCATAAATATAGAGCGAGAGAGGCACAGCTGGCTAATCAGCTCAGAAATGCATACAGGGAGTGCAGAATTATTAGGCAAATGAGTATTTTGACCACATCATCCTCTTTATGCATGTTGTCTTACTCCAAGCTGTATAGGCTCGAAAGCCTACTACCAATTAAGCATATTAGGTGATGTGCATCTCTGTAATGAGAAGGGGTGTGGTCTAATGACATCAACACCCTATATCAGGTGTGCATAATTATTAGGCAACTTCCTTTCCTTTGGCAAAATGGGTCAAAAGAAGGACTTGACAGGCTCAGAAAAGTCAAAAATAGTGAGATATCTTGCAGAGGGATGCAGCACTCTTAAAATTGCAAAGCTTCTGAAGCGTGATCATCGAACAATCAAGCGTTTCAAAATAGTCAACAGGGTCGCAAGAAGCGTGTGGAAAAACCAAGGCGCAAAATAACTGCCCATGAACTGAGAAAAGTCAAGCGTGCAGCTGCCAAGATGCCACTTGCCACCAGTTTGGCCATATTTCAGAGCTGCAACATCACTGGAGTGCCCAAAAGCACAAGGTGTGCAATACTCAGAGACATGGCCAAGGTAAGAAAGGCTGAAAGACGACCACCACTGAACAAGACACACAAGCTGAAACGTCAAGACTGAGCCAAGAAATATCTCAAGACTGATTTTTCTAAGGTTTTATGGACTGATGAAATGAGAGTGAGTCTTGATGGGCCAGATGGATGGGCCGTGGCTGGATTGGTAAAGGGCAGAGAGCTCCAGTCCAACTCAGACGCCAGCTAGGTGGAGGTGGAGTACTGGTTTGGGCTGGTATCATCAAAGATGAGCTTGTGGGGCCTTTTCGGGTTGAGGATGGAGTCAAGCTCAACTCCCAGTCGTACTGCCAGTTTCTGGAAGACACCTTCTTCAAGCAGTGGTACAGGAAGACGTCTGCATCCTTCAAGAAAAACATGATTTTCATGCAGGACAATGCTCCATCACACGCGTCCAAGTACTCCACAGCGTGGCTGGCAAGAAAGGGTATAAAAGAAGAAAATCTAATGACATGGCCTCCTTGTTCACCTGATCTGAACCCCATTGAGAACCTGTGGTCCATCATCAAATGTGAGATTTACAAGGAGGGAAAACAGTACACCTCTCTGAACAGTGTCTGGGAGGCTGTGGTTACTGCTGCACGCAATGTTGATGGTGAACAGATCAAAACACTGACAGAATCCATGGATGGCAGGCTTTTGAGTGTCCTTGCAAAGAAAGGTGGCTATATTGGTCACTGATTTGTTTTTGTTTTGTTTTTGAATGTCAGAAATGTATATTTGTGAATGTTGAGATGTTATATTGGTTTCATTGGTAAAAATAAATAATCGAAATGGGTATATATTTGTTTTTTGTTAAGTTGCCTAATAATTATGCACAGTAATAGTCACCTGCACACACAGATATCCCCCTAAAATAGCTATAACTAAAAACAAACTAAAAACTACTTCCAAAACTATTCAGCTTTGATATTAATGAGTTTTTTGGGTTCATTGAGAACATGGTTGTTGTTCAATAATAAAATTAATCCTCAAAAATACAACTTGCCTAATAATTCTGCACTCCCTGTATAATATATATCTTCAGTCCCCGAGTAAAGATACCTGGAGCAAATATATATTATCCAAAACAGAACGAGAGGATTTCTTCAGAGAAAAATGGGCAGGGGAGGATCTCAAGGCTAGGGCTATGTACCAAGGGTATCGGGGGGTTTCCGCCAAACACCTGGTAAAGATAACAAAGTTTCGGAAAAAGAAAAATTTTATATCAGCAATTAAAGACGGGACTAAAATTATCACCCAAACTACAGACATCAGAGAGGCATTCTTAAAATATTATCATAATATCTATACTAGTGGGGGAATAAATGAGAGCGCAAAGGCGCAATTTTGGGATAAAATCAAATTACCTCACATATCTCTTGAGGAACTGAATCAAATTAATGCAGCGATAACGGAGGCAGAGATAGTTAAGGTAATACAAAAGACAAAAACAGGCAAAGCCCCAGGCCCGGATGGCCTTTCAATCGAAATTCTATAAAATCTTATCAGAAACAGTAGGTGCCACATTAGAGAATCTATACAATGACTAATTTTTAAGACATGCTCTGAAGTCCCCTTATTTCTCTGATTCAGTTGTTACCCTCATTCACAAGAAGGGGAAAAGCCCAGACAAATTATCAGCTTACCACCCAATCTCCCTGTTAAACCAGGATTATAAAATTATTATGTCAATCATTGCCGATAGACTAAAAAGAGTTGTAAGTAAATTGATACACACAGATCAGGTGGGCTTTATTCCGAACAGGAATTCTGTCCGCAATATGAGAAGAGTCTTAACAGTGTTGGACCACTTTCACCGGGTCGGCCAGCTGGGCAGTGAGGACTATCTTAATATTAGGAACAAGGATTTAGCGTTAATCACCGTAGATGCTGAAAAAGCCTTTGATTCTATTGAGTGGGACCATCTCATAACCTCCCTTGAAAACTTTGGTTTTTCTGGCCAGTTGGTTGATCTGGTGAAGGTGGTCTATAACAAACCAAGATCGCAGCTCCTGGTGAATGGGGAACTAACGCAACATATTACTCTAGAAAAAGGAACACGTCAAGGCTGCCCATTATCTTCACTGCTATTTGATCTTGCCCTGGAGCCTTTGGCGGTATATATTAGACAAACATTACAACTAGTTAAGATAGGCAGGGAGAGTTTACTCATATCACTGTATGCAGACAATATACTCCTTTATCTGCAGAACACTATAGAATCTATTCCACGATTTATTAAAATCATCACGGAGTTCATCGCTTTTTCAGGGTATAAAGTTAATTCTAAAAAATCGGAGTTATTATGGGTTAATAAAACAAGGCAAAGTGCAAATCATATCTTTAGAGAAGTTAAAGTCATTAATTATCTAGGGATTAAGATTGCTAGAAACCCTAGTGATTGGTACCGATTAAATTATAGTGAACTCTTTGATAATATCCAATTTGATTTAAACAAATAGAATCTACATTATTTGCATGATAATCAAAACAATCTTATTTCCGAAAATCTTGTTTTTCATACAAAATCTTCCCATATTTGTCACCAGGAAAGATATAGACAAATATAATAAAGCTTGCACCTTTTTATTTGGGGGAAAAAGAGACCAAGAATATCTCTTGATAAAATGAGTAATTCAAAACAATATGCAGGGTTCTCTATCCCCAATATTAAGTACTACGATCTAACAGCGCTGGCAAAATTTGGTATAGATTGGCTTACCAAATCAGACTATGTAACGTATTACAATCTAGACACTGAGCTGATTAGGCCTTTTAGCCCACAAGGCATGTTACACTGCCCGTATAGGAAGCTACCACAGAATGTAAGCGTGATGTTAACATTTGCCAACATCATCAAAGGGTGGCAGCAATATTGTACCCTAGTTGGGCAGGAATTTCGTGTGTCTCTGTATCTACCTATTATTGGCTGCGTTGATTTTTCCACCAGGTCTTAACTATAGACTGTTTTCTGAATGGGGAGAGAAAGGCCTGAGTCAATTTGTTCAGTTGAAAGATGATAGGGACGGGCAGACTCTAACCTTTCAGAGCCTGGCAGAGCAATACCATCTTTCAGCTAATAATTTTTATGCATATCTGCAGGCGCGCCATTATATTGAAAAACTCAATAGAGAAGTGGACATTGTAATATTTTAGTTCAACTGTAAATTTCATTATCTAATAAAATGTTATGGATTGTAAAAAAAAAAAAAAAAAAAAAGAAATTAGCATATGAACCTCCTAGGTTAAGCTTTCAACTAAGAATACCAAGAGCACAAAGCAAAATTGTTGATAAAAGTAAATTGGAAAATTGTTTAAAATGACATGCCCTATCTGAATCATGAAAGTTTATTTTGGCCTAGACTGTCACTTTAAGTGTTCTCAGCTCAGTTAGCAAGGGGCGGTAATTTGAGTTTTTAATTTGGGGAATATATTTAGGATTTGGGGAATATATTTAGGAATAATTTAATTCCTAAATGTGTTATATGGTTTTCTTTTGCTATAAAATTGTATTTATAGTGTAAGTATTTAGGTAGGTCTACCCTCTAGTAAAGATTTCAGTTTTGTTATGATTCGATTTGTAATAAAAGAGGTTACTAAATGTCTCAAGGATCTCTAGCAATCTAGGTATAATCTGTAGTGGCTTAGTGGAGAGGATCGTAGTGTCGTTGGCAAACAGTGCAATCTTATGTACCGTGCCATGCAATGTGAATTTCCTGATTTGTGCTGCTAAGGGCTCTATTGCTAAAGTTAATAGCAAGGAAGACAAGGGACAGCCATGCCAAGTACCGTTGGTAATAGGAATATTTTTAATGTGCTGCCTAAAACTGTGGAATTACCCCCTGCACTGTGCTAGGTTCTTTGCTGTGTCTCATGGCATCAGAACAAGGCTCCCATTGGAGCCTATGGAAGCTCACTCTCGTGAGGACAAGGCTTCCAGGCAATGTGAACGGGAGGTTGCGTTTGCATTGCACCTAATTTGTAATTTGCGTATGCTGGTATTACTCACAAAAGCGCAAATTTGCACTCCACTCATTATCTAAGCCAAAGTTTGATGCCTAGGATTCTACTTCATTAGATTAGTGGAATTGGGATGACTCTGCTGAGGAGTGTTGAGCTGTCATTGTAAAGGGAGCATTGTAATTGTAATGTTACATGTATGTGACTTTGTATGTGTGTTTATGTTTGTGTGTGACTGTGTACGTGTGTTTATATTTGTATGTGTATTCCTCTGTATCCTACTAGCTCCCCAGAAAGGCAAGACACCTAGTATGTCTTGAGGTTCAAATATAATAAGAGAAAGATAAAGATCTAGGGAGCGCCTCAGAGGTGGGCAGGGATAATACTGGAATGACACTATACTGATTAAAGGTTAATAATAGTGATAATACACAAATTTATTAATGCATACACAATGGTAAAAAATTAAAAGAGGTAAAAATGACCAATGGGATAGTTCCTCAGCATAAAAATTATACATAAAAATACATACAAGAAAATATTCATGGATCCATGTATACAATAAATTAAAAACATATGGCCATCATAGATAAAATGTGCAGTCTTAGATAAATATATATATGATTACCTCGGTTAGGAGGAATATAGCACCATCAGAGAAATCTTATAGAGTTGTTCTCAAATAACATTCTAAAATAACAATCTTAAATGGCTAATATAAAGAATATAAAATATATAAAATATCAATAGTCAATAAATTAGTGTTTCCACATATGGTGTGTGATCCCTGAATGACAGGGTGTGAATAATATTCCAAGTTCCTTCAGGACGATCAAGTCCTATAACAAGTCTGTCCTGTGAGGGAAAGATGATGTGAAGGTGTCCAAACCGATGATAAAACTGTGTCTTTTAAAATGTTGATGATAAAACTGTGTTTTAAAGTGTAGCAAAAAATAGTGAAAAAAGGATGAGGTATGTAGTGAAAAAATTAAAAATATAAAAACGTAGTAAAAATATAAATCCAAAGTGATCACTCTAAAGCGCAATTGTAAACACAATTGAAAAATTGAAAGGAGTTGATGAAGTGCTCGTGTTAGTGTCCTAAGATCCAAAAGTTAGAATCCTTAAATCCAAAAGACAAAAAAATCCCCAGTGTACATGTGGAATACAAATAACAAATAGTGCAATATTGCTGAGATAGACCTATAACTAAATGAAATAAGGCTTACCATAAATAGCCAACACGTTTCGGCCCTTCCTTGGGCCTTTTTCAAGACTGTATTTTACTACTTTTTTTAATTTTTTCACTACATACCTCGTCTTTTTTTTTCACTATTTTTTGCTACACTATTTTTTTTGCTACACTTTAAAACACAGTTTTATCATCAACATTTTAAAAGACACAGTTTTATCATCGGTTTGGACACCTTCACATCATCTTTCCCTCACAGGACAGACTTGTTATAGGACTTGATCGTCCTGAAGGAACTTGGAATATTATTCACACCCTGTCATTCAGGGATCACACACCATATGTGGAAACACTAATTTATTGACTATTGATATTTTATATTTTATATATTTTATATTCTTTATATTAGCCATTTAAGATTGTTATTTTAGAATGTTATTTGGGAACAACTCTATAAGATTTCTCTGATGGTGCTATATTCCTCCTAACTGAGGTAATCATATATATATTTATCTAAGACTGCACATTTTATCTATGACGGCCATATGTTTTTAATTTATTGTATACATGGATCCATGAATATTTTCTTGTATGTATTTTTATGTATAATTTTTATGCTGAGGAACTATCCCATTGGTCATTTTTACCTCTTTTCATTTTTTACCATTGTGTATGCATTAATAAATTTGTGTATTATCACTATTATTAACCTTTAATCAGTATAGTGTCATTCCAGTATTATCCCTGCCCACCTCTGAGGCGCTCCCTAGATCTTTCTCTTTCTCTTATTATATTTGTATGTGTGTAAGCATGTGTGTGTATATGTGCATGTGTTTTTGTACATATGTGTATCTTTGTATATGTGCATGTGTGTATATATTATGTGGGTGTGTGTGTGTGTGTGTATATGTATATATATATATATATATATATATATATATATATATATATATATATATATATATATATATATATATATATATATATATACAAAGTCAAAATTAAAGGACCACTCAATGCAGTAGAACTGCATAATTAACAAGTGCACAATAAAAAGACAATTACACCTACTCTGAATTTCAAATAAGCAGTAGAGTTATTTTTCGGACAAATTTATTTTTTCTCCCATTTTCCAGCCCCCTATCATGTGACAGACATCAACCAATCACAGACTTGTATATGTATAGCCTGTGAGCTTGTGCACATGCTCAGTAGCATTTTTTTCCCTAGAAGGTGTATATAAAAATATTGTGCAAAATTTGATAATGGAAGTAAAGTGTCTATAAACTGTATGTTCTTTCTGAATCATAAAAGTTTATTTCGATTTGAGTGTCCCTTTAAACATGCATGATTCAGATAGAGCATTTCTTTTTAGGACACTTTAAATTAACTTCTTTTGGATGTGCTTTGTCTTCTTTGTATCCCTTGTTTAAATAGAATATACACATAGCCTACACTAGTGGGAGCAAGCTGCTGATTGGGGCCTGCACACATTTATCTCTTGTGATTGACTAACTAGATGTGTTCAGCTAGCTCCCAGGAGTGTATTGCTGCTCCTATATATGTATCTCATATGTATCTAGTAACAGGTTAATATTATACATCTGATTGCAACTAAATTATGTTAAAATAACAATTCCCATCAATAAAAACATAATATAATGCTGTATCCTGAGATATTTTGGATATTTTAGGACACAGCACAACATTTAAATAAACCTTTTGTTTCCTCCTTTCTTATCCATATGATAATCACAACCTGAGTGGGAGGCAGGGACTCTGTATTCATGTGACACCAGAGGGGACAATAAACATCTATATGAGAACAAAAGTCCAGGTGTGACCCTCTCATTGTCTCCCAACTGACAAGTTGTACTCATGTGAGTCACACAGAGAAAGGTGACACTCCCACATTAGTATAAATATCTGTGTAACACTCAGTGATATCACAGGAGGAACCAGAGAGACTTCATACTTACAGAGCTTCTGCTAAACGGTAATATGCAAAACCTGACATAAATCTTTATTAACAGCCTCACACTGTGTTTTATATAATGACTAGTCCTAAAGCCCGTTACACATGCCATTTTTTGCAGTACAGCGGTCCCACCCTTTGCTCTCTCTCCCCCTCTTTTGCTTACTCTCCCCCCTCTCTTTTGCTCACTCTCCCCCCTCTCTTTTGCTCACTCTCCCCCCTGTCTTTTGCTCACTCTCCCCCCTCTCTTTTTCTCACTCTCCCTCCTCTCCTTTGCGCTCTCTCTCTCCCCCCTCTTTTTTACGCTCTCTCTCCCCCCCTCTCTTTTGCGCTCTCTCTCTCCCCCCTCTTTTTTACGCTCTCTCTCCCCCCTCTCTTTCTTTCATGTAATTAGCAAGAGTCCATGAGCTAGTGACGTATGGGATATACATTCCTACCAGGAGGGGCAAAGTTTCCCAAACCTTAAAATGCCTATAAATACACCCCTCACCACACCCACAATTCAGTTTTATAAACTTTGCCTCCTATGGAGGTGGTGAAGTAAGTTTGTGCTAGATTCTACGTTGATATGCGCTCCGCAGCAGGTTGGAGCCCGGTTTTCCTCTCAGCGTGCAGTGAATGTCAGAGGGATGTGAGGAGAGTATTGCCTATTTTGAATGCAGTGATCTCCTTCTACGGGGTCTGTTTCATAGGTTCTCTGTTATCGGTCGTAGAGATTCATCTCTTACCTCCCTTTTCAGATCGACGATATACTCTTATTTATATACCATTACCTCTGCTGATTTTCGTTTCAGTACTGGTTTGGCTTTCTACAAACATGTAGATGATGTGTCCTGGAGTAAGTAAGTCGTATTTTCTGTGACACTCTAAGCTATGGTTGGGCACTTTGTTTATAAAGTTCTAAATATATGTATTCAAACATTTATTTGCCTTGACTCAGGATGTTCAACATTCCTTATTTTCAGACAGTCAGTTTCATATTTGGGATAATGCACTTGAATCAATTATTTTTCTTACCTTAAAAATTTGACTTTTTTTCCCTGTGGGCTGTTAGGCTCGCGGGGGCTGAAAATGCTTCATTTTATTGCGTCATTCTTGGCGCAGACTTTTTTGGCGCAAAAAATCTTTTCCGTTTCCGGCGTCATACGTGTCGCCGGAAGTTGCGTCATTTTTGACGTTCTTTTGCGCCAAAGATGTCGGCGTCCCGTATGTGGCATCATTTTTGGCGCCAAAAAGCATTTAGGCGCCAAATAATGTGGGCGTCTTATTTGGCGCTAAAAAATATGGGCGTCGCTTTTGTCTCCACATTATTTAAGTCTCATTTTTTCTTTGCTTCTGGTTGCTAGAAGCTTGTTCATTGGCATTTTTTTCCCATTCCTGAAACTGTCATTTAAGGAATTTGATCAATTTTGCTTTATATGTTGTTTTTTCTCTTACATATTGCAAGATGTCTCACGTTGCATCTGAGTCAGAAGATACTACAGGAAAATCGCTGTCTGGTGCTGGAACTACCAAAGCTAAGTGTATCTGCTGTAAACTTTTGGTAGCTATTCCTCCAGCTGTTGTTTGTATTAATTGTCATGACAAACTTGTTAATGCAGATAATATTTCCTTTAGTAATGTACCATTACCTGTTGCAGTTCCATCAACATCTAATGTTCAGAATGTTCCTGATAACATAAGAGATTTTGTTTCTGAATCCATCAAGAAGGCTATGTCTGTTATTCCTCCTTCTAGTAAACATAAAAAATCTTTTAAAACTTCTCTTTATACAGATGAATTTTTAAATGAACATCATCATTCTGATTCTGATGACTCTTCTGGTTCAGAGGATTCTGTCTCAGAGATTGATGCTGATAAATCTTCATATTTATTTAAAATGGAATTTATTCGTTCTTTACTTAAAGAAGTACTAATTGCTTTAGAAATTGAGGATTCTGGTCCTCTTGATACTAATTCTAAACGTTTAGATAAGGTCTTTAAATCTCCTGTGGTTATTCCAGAAGTTTTTCCTGTTCCTAGTGCCTCTTGCCATCCGTGGACTCTTCCGCTAAGATCAGACCTTCTGTCACAAGGTCCTTTTTTCCATCAGGATCTCAAATCCTTAAATTTAAAGGTATGGAGATTGAACGCTTGATTCTTGGTCAAAGAGGTTTCTCTGACTCTGTGATTAATACTATGTTACAGGCTCGTAAATCTGTATCCAGAAAGATATATTATAGAGTCTGGAAGACTTATATTTCTTGGTGTCTTTCTCATCATTTTTCTTGGCATTCTTTTAGAATTCCGAGAATTTTACAGTTTCTTCAGGATGGTTTAGATAAAGGTTTATCCGCAAGTTCTTTGAAAGGACAAATCTCTGCTCTTTCTGTTCTTTTTCACAGAAAGATTGCTAATCTTCCTGATATTCATTGTTTTGTACAAGCTTTGGTTCGTATAAAACCTGTCATTAAGTCAATTTCTCCTCCTTGGAGTTTGAATTTGGTTCTGGGGGCTCTTCAAGCTCCTCCGTTTGAACCTATGCATTCATTGGACATTAAATTACTTTCTTGGAAAGTTTTGTTCCTTTTGGCGATCTCTTCTGCCAGAAGAGTCTCTGAATTATCTGCTCTTTCTTGTGAGTCTCCTTTTCTGATTTCTTTCATGTAATTAGCAAGAGTCCATGAGCTAGTGACGTATGGGATATACATTCCTACCAGGAGGGGCAAAGTTTCCCAAACCTCAAAATGCCTATAAATACACCCCTCACCACACCCACAAATCAGTTTTTACAAACTTTGCCTCCTATGGAGGTGGTGAAGTAAGTTTGTGCTAGATTCTACGTTGATATGCGCTCCGCAGCAGGTTGGAGCCCGGTTTTCCTCTCAGCGTGCAGTGAATGTCAGAGGGATGTGAGGAGAGTATTGCCTATTTGAATGCAATGATCTCCTTCTACGGGGTCTATTTCATAGGTTCTCTGTTATCGGTCGTAGAGATTCATCTCTTACCTCCCTTTTCAGATCGACGATATACTCTTATATATACCATTACCTCTGCTGATTTTCGTTTCAGTACTGGTTTGGCTTTCTACAAACATGTAGATGAGTGTCCTGGGGTAAGTAAGTCTTATTTTCTGTGACACTCTAAGCTATGGTTGGGCACTTTTTTATAAAGTTCTAAATATATGTATTCAAACTTTATTTGCCTTGACTCAGGATGTTCAACATTCCTTATTTTCAGACAGTCAGTTTCATATTTGGGATAATGCATTGAATCAATCTTTTTTTCTTACCTTAAAAATTTGACTTTTTCCCTGTGGGCTGTTAGGCTCGCAGGGGCTGAAAATGCTTCATTTTATTGCGTCATTCTTGGCGCAGACTTTTTTGGCGCAAAAAATCTTTTCTGTTTCCGGCGTCATACGTGTCGCCGGAAGTTGCGTCATTTTTTGACGTTCTTTTGTGCCAAAAATATCGGCGTTCCTGATGTGGCGTCATTTTTGGCGCCAAAGGCATTTAGGCACCAAATAATGTGGGCGTCTTATTTGGCGCTAAAAAATATGGGCGTCGCTTTTTGTCTCCACATTATTTAAGTCTTATTTTTCATTGCTTCTGGTTGCTAGAAGCTTGTTTCTTGGCATTTTTTCCCATTCCTGAAACTGTCATTTAAGGAATTTGATCAATTTTGCTTTATATGTTGTTTTTTCTCTTACATATTGCAAGATGTCTCACGTTGCATCTGAGTCAGAAGATACTTCAGGAAAATCGCTGCCTAGTGCTGGAACTACCAAAGCTAAGTGTATCTGCTGTAAACTTTTGGTAGCTATTCCTCCAGCTGTTGTTTGTATTAATTGTCATGACAAACTTGTTAATGCAGATAATATTTCCTTTAGTAATGTACCATTACCTGTTGCAGTTCCATCAACATCTAATGTTCAGAGTGTTCCTGATAACATAAGAGATTTTGTTTCTGAATCCATTAAGAAGGCTATGTCTGTTATTCCTCCTTCTAGTAAACATAAAAAATCTTTTAAAACTTCTCTTTATACAGATGAATTTTTAAATGAACATCATCATTCTGATTCTAATGACTCTTCTGGTTCAGAGGATTCTGTCTCAGAGGTTGATGCTGATAAATCTTCATATTTATTTAAAATGGAATTTATTCGTTCTTTGCTTAAAGAAGTACTAATTGCTTTAGAAATTGAGGATTCTGGTCCTCTTGATACTAAATCTAAACGTTTAGATAAGGTCTTTAAATCTCCTGTGGTTATTCCAGAAGTTTTTCCTGTTCCTGGTGCTATTTCTGAAGTAATTTCCAGAGAATGGAATAATTTGGGTAATTCATTTACTCCTTCTAAACGTTTTAAGCAATTATATCCTGTGCCGTCTGATAGATTAGAATTTTGGGACAAAATCCCTAAGGTTGATGGGGCTATTTCTACCCTTGCTAAACGTACTACTATTCCTACGTCAGATGGTACTTCGTTTAAGGATCCTTTAGATAGGAAAATTGAATCCTTTCTAAGAAAAGCTTATCTGTGTTCAGGTAATCTTCTTAGACCTGCTATATCATTGGCTGATGTTGCTGCAGCTTCAACTTTTTGGTTGGAATCTTTAGCGCAACAAGTAACAGATCATGATTCTCATAATATTATTATTCTTCCGCAACATGCTAATAATTTTATCTGTGATGCCATTTTTGATATTATCAGAGTTGATGTCAGGTTTATGTCTCTAGCTATTTTAGCTAGAAGAGCTTTATGGCTTAAAACTTGGAATGCTGATATGTCTTCTAAATCGACTCTACTTTCCATTTCTTTCCAGGGTAACAAATTATTTGGTTCTCAATTGGATTCTATTATCTCAACTGTTACTGGTGGGAAAGGAACTTTTTTACCACAGGATAAAAAATCTAAAGGTAAAAACAGGGCTAATAATCGTTTTCGTTCCTTTCGTTTCAACAAAGAACAAAAGCCTGATCCTTCTTCCTCAGGAGCAGTTTCAGTTTGGAAACCATCTCCAGTCTGGAATAAATCCAAGCCTTCTAGAAAAGCAAAGCCAGCTTCTAAGTCCACATGAAGGTGCGGCCCTCATTCCAGCTCAGCTGGTAGGGGGCAGGTTACGTTTTTTCAAAGAAATTTGGATCAATTCTGTTCACAATCTTTATATTCAGAACATTGTTTCAGAAGGGTACAGAATTGGTTTCAAGATAAGACCTCCTGCAAAGAGATTTTTTCTTTCCCATGTCCCAGTAAATCCAGTGAAAGCTCAAGCATTTCTGAAATGTGTTTCAGATCTAGAGTTGGCTGGAGTAATTATGCCAGTTCCAGTTCTGGAACAGGGACTGGGGTTTTATTCGAATCTCTTCATTGTACCAAAGAAGGAGAATTCCTTCAGACCAGTTCTGGATCTAAAAATATTGAATCGCTATGTAAGGATACCAACATTCAAAATGGTAACTGTAAGGACTATCTTGCCTTTTGTTCAGCAAGGGCATTATATGTCCACGATAGATTTACAGGATGCATATCTACATATTCCGATTCATCCAGTTCACTATCAGTTCCTGAGATTCTCTTTCCTGGACAAGCATTACCAGTTTGTGGCTCTGCCGTTTGGCCTAGCTACAGCCCCAAGAATTTTTACAAAGGTTCTCGGTGCCCTTCTGTCTGTAATCAGAGAACAGGGTATTGTGGTATTTCCTTATTTGGACGATATCTTGGTACTTGCTCAGTCTTTACATTTAGCAGAATCTCATACGAATCGACTTGTGTTGTTTCTTCAAGATCATGGTTGGAGGATCAATTCACTAAAAAGTTCATTGATTCCTCAGACAAGGGTAACCTTTCTGGGTTTCCAGATAGATTCAGTGTCCATGACTCTGTCTTTGACAGACAAGAGACGTCTAAAATTGATTTCAGCTTGTCGAAACCTTCAGTCACAATCATTCCCTTCGGTAGCCTTATGCATGGAAATTCTAGGTCTTATGACTGCTGCATCGGACGCGATCCCCTTTGCTCGTTTTCACATGCGACCTCTTCAGCTCTGTATGCTGAATCAATGGTGCAGGGATTACACAAAGATATCTCAATTAATATCTTTAAAACCGATTATACGACACTCTCTGACGTGGTGGACAGATCACCATTGTTTAATTCAGGGGGCTTCTTTTGTTCTTCCGACCTGGACTGTAATTTCAACAGATGCAAGTCTTACAGGTTGGGGAGCTGTGTGGGGATCTCTGACGGCACAAGGAGTTTGGGAATCTCAGGAGGTGAGATTACCGATCAATATTTTGGAACTCTGTGCAATTTTCAGAGCTCTTCAGTCTTGGCCTCTTCTGAAGAGAGAATCGTTCATTTGTTTTCAGACAGACAATGTCACAACTGTGGCATACATCAATCATCAAGGAGGGACTCGCAGTCCTCTGGCTATGAAAGAAGTATCTCGAATTCTGGTTTGGGCGGAATCCAGCTCCTGTCTAATCTCTGCAGTTCATATCCCAGGTATAGACAATTGGGAAGCGGATTATCTCAGTCGCCAAACGTTGCATCCGGGCGAATGGTCTCTTCACCCAGAGGTATTTCTTCAGATTGTTCAAATGTGGGAACTTCCAGAAATAGATCTGATGGCGTCTCATCTAAACAAGAAACTTCCCAGGTATCTGTCCAGATCCCGGGATCCTCAGGTGGAGGCAGTGGATGCATTATCACTTCCTTGGAAGTATCATCCTGCCTATATCTTTCCGCCTCTAGTTCTTCTTCCAAGAGTAATCTCCAAGATTCTGAAGGAATGCTCGTTTGTTCTGCTGGTAGCTCTGGCATGGCCTCACAGGTTTTGGTATGCGGATCTTGTCCGGATGGCCTCTTGCCAACCGTGGACTCTTCCGTTAAGACCAGACCTTCTGTCGCAAGGTCCTTTTTTCCATCAGGATCTCAAATCCTTAAATTTAAAGGTATGGAGATTGAACGCTTGATTCTTGGTCAAAGAGGTTTCTCTGACTCTGTGATTAATACTATGTTACAGGCTCGTAAATCTGTTTCTAGAGAGATATATTATAGAGTCTGGAAGACTTATATTTCTTGGTGTCTTTCTCATCATTTTTCTTGGCATTCTTTTAGAATTCCGAGAATTTTACAGTTTCTTCAGGATGGTTTAGATAAAGGTTTGTCCGCAAGTTCCTTGAAAGGAAAAATCTCTGCTCTTTCTGTTCTTTTTCACAGAAAGATTGCTAATCTTCCTGATATTCATTGTTTTGTACAAGCTTTGGTTCGTATAAAACCTGTCATTAAGTCAATTTCTCCTCCTTGGAGTTTGAATTTGGTTCTGGGGACTCTTCAAGCTCCTCCTTTTGAACCCATGCATTCATTGGACATTAAATTACTTTCTTGGAAAGTTTTGTTCCTTTTGGCGATCTCTTCTGCCAGAAGAGTCTCTGAATTATCTGCTCTTTCTTGTGAGTCTCCTTTTCTGATTTTTCATCAGGATAAGGCGGTGTTGCGAACTTCTTTTGAATTTTTACCTAAGGTTGTGAATTCCAACAACATTAGTAGAGAAATTGTGGTTCCTTCATTATGTCCTAATCCTAAGAATTCTAAGGAGAAATCGTTGCATTCTTTGGATGTTGTTAAAGCTTTGAAATATTATGTTGAAGCTACTAAGTCTTTTCGAAAGACTTCTAGTCTATTTGTTATCTTTTCCGGTTCTAGAAAAGGCCAGAAAGCTTCTGCCATTTCTTTGGCATCTTGGTTGAAATCTTTAATTCATCATGCCTATGTTGAGTCGGGTAAAACTCAGCCTCAAAGGATTACAGCTCATTCTACTAGGTCAGTTTCTACTTCCTGGGCGTTTAGGAATGAAGCTTCGGTTGATCAGATTTGCAAAGCAGCAACTTGGTCCTCTTTGCATACTTTTACTAAATTCTACCATTTTGATGTGTTTTCTTCTTCTGAAGCAGTTTTTGGTAGAAAAGTACTTCAGGCAGCGGTTTCAGTTTGAATCTTCTGCTTATGTTTTTCATTAAACTTTATTTTGGGTGTGGATTATTTTCAGCAGGAATTGGCTGTCTTTATTTTATCCCTCCCTCTCTAGTGACTCTTGCGTGGAAAGATCCACATCTTTGGTAGTCATTATCCCATACGTCACTAGCTCATGGACTCTTGCTAATTACATGAAAGAAAACATAATTTAAGAACTTACCTGGTAAATTCATTTCTTTCATATTAGCAAGAGTCCATGAGGCCCACCCTTTTTGTGGTGGTTATGATTTTTTTGTATAAAGCACAATTATTCCAATTCCTTATTTTATATGCTTTCGCACTTTTTTCTTATCACCCCACTTCTTGGCTATTCGTTAAACTGATTTGTGGGTGTGGTGAGGGGTGTATTTATAGGCATTTTGAGGTTTGGGAAACTTTGCTCCTCCTGGTAGGAATGTATATCCCATACGTCACTAGCTCATGGACTCTTGCTAATATGAAAGAAATGAATTTATCAGGTAAGTTCTTACATAATTTTTCATCAGGATAAGGCGGTGTTGCGAACTTCTTTTGAATTTTTTTTTTTTTTTTTTAAATATTCTTTTTATTGAAGACAAAGAAAAAGCAATAAGGTTACATGCATATTATCACGAAGCCATATAGACATGAGAATATACAGGGATGTAAAATTATACATAAGCTAGATCTGTAGGAATGTTTATGATACACAAACTTGCCAGTGAAATATATTCAAAATTCTCAAAGTAAGTCAAGTATAAACAATAGTTATGGCATATATTTCACAATATGTAAATAGCAAATGGTCTTCATGTGTCTTCCTTATTTTTTTTTTTTTTTAATAACACAGCAAAACAAGTTTTTGTAATATATAAGTAGTGTGGTAAAATTGAACATACTAAACTTAAAACTTGTAATTCAATTTGTAAGTGAAGCTTAACAGTTTCGCTTGACAAGGTAGTAGAAATAGTCAATTTTATAGTAAAGTGAAAAGCTACACATAGAAACATAGAAAATAGATGGGATAGGTTGCGGTACTGGTTAGAAAGACTGCATAGTTAGGCCTCCTTACCTAGGAGGAACATTATAAGATGGGGGGGGGGGGAGGAGGTGGTCATTGGAATGTGAATTGAAATTTAGACTAAAAACCATGTCTAGAGGATAATTGTTAATAGTAAGGATTAACAAAGGAGTAGCTGGGCGTTTGATTAAGGTGTGTATGATAGAATATGCTTCACATTATTATAATATCTGGTAAGAGACTAGTAGTCAAAGGAAGCGTATAAAATATAGGGCATCCATTAGATAGAAAAGCTGCATAGTTGTCCCTCTTAGTATAGAGGGTGCATTATATTATAGTGGGGGGGGGGGGTAGGGGGTATTTTGTTAAATAGGAGATATATTAAGGAGGGGGAGGAGGGGGGGGAGGTGGTAAGTTGAGTATGTTGGGCCAAATATTTAAGTAAAGCGCCATATTACATAAAAGGGAATAACAATGGTGCAGGACCTGCCTGCTCTAACAACTGTGTAAGGGAAACTGTGTATATGACTTCTAGGCCTTTTTACTGAATTGTTGACATCATTTAGGCAAGGGCTATATGTAAGTTGGAGCGCTAAACAAATGGGCCAAAGGTAATAGACTTAGTAGGGCACGGGGTATGGTTGCAATTGTGGGAATCATGTAAAGGTGATATATTTAGAGTGGATCATGCTCTGGAACAGAAAAAATTGGGACATTTACATAGATTGTATGCTAGGGCACAAATAGACTATAGTAGTTAGGATGGGACCAGCTTAAAGTGCAATACATATAGCTATGCATAATTGTCCCCAGAGCAACGTGGAATCTAAAGTTGAAGTTGAGGCAGAATGAACTGCAAGGTGGAGCATACCAAATGTTAGGACGCAGCCTCGGCCGCTGGCTACGTCTGTACTGTATAGAAATAAATAAACCCACTATATAGCTGCACTAATGTAGTGTGTAGACTTTATAAGTATTCTACATGTCCCCATTCACAATTCTGCCAGATTAAGAAGTATATACAACAGCAGGACCCATCTAATAAAACATATAGCATCTCTGAACACTTCAGTACAGTAACAGCAGGAGGGATGCACTGAGAAAACACACATTGCATACATATGTCATATTAAAAACAAACATAACTCTATAAGCAGCGATTGTGATATAACGTGTGCAGCACACCAAACCTTCACATAGACCTAACGTGCAAGACATAGCTTAAGCTGTCATGTGGTGCCACAATGCCCAGGGTATCACAACAAGTAGAAATGTATTTGTATGATAAACTATAGCAGGCCATAGCTCCATAGTGAACACAATAAATAGCAGGTCAATATACACATGTGAATCTATAGCGGTATTCCATTGTGACATCCTAATATAACAAGTGAAAGACACAGGACACTGAAATAATTATGGAGGACTTGATGACCTAAGGCAGCGATGCAAGTCAAAATGGTTATATGATGGTGTTAACTATATCAAGGTGAGGAACACAGACACCATGCAACCTTGTAGTAATCAGTAGTAGCATCGCTGCCCTTCAAGATCATGGTCAGTTTTTTGTTAGGCAATGTGATCAAAGTCGTTAGACATGAGTCCCATGCGTAAGTAAAGTTCACCTCCAGCTCACTGCAAGAGTCTCCGCGACCCGAGCCCACACTGTCATGGCCAAAAAGAAGGGAAAGCAAAGAGCCTCCAGGGTCCCACTGTGGTTCCGACTTATAGATGCAGCCAACTTTAAGCAGATGAGGAGAGCCTCTCCAGCTCTCCCAATGTTGAAGCAACCAAACTCCACAGCCATCCGATGTAAGTATCGGGAGAAGGTCCCATAACTGTTTAGCTGTGCGGTAAGTAAGTGATCCGGTGTCGGGAACCGAGATTCCAGATCTCGCCAGCTCCGCTGTGACTGCAGCTCTGAGTGTCACTCCTCCGTTAGGCGCAGACTCGCCTTCTGTAGCTCGCATTGCTGTGTGCTCTGTTATCCGATGCTCAGTCTCTTGACATGCCGAGCTTTCAGCCGGATTCCTAGCAAGGTCCGGGGTGCACAGCAAGCATTGAAGCTCCGGCTCAGCTCGGCTAGTCACCGCTCCGCCCGCTGTGTGTAAGCTTTCTTCCGTCCAAGCACCTTCCTCAATTGTAGGTCCGAGCGACTCGTGGGAAGTGGCGGTAAACGCCTGTTGATATGAGTCTAGGAGTTTGCGGATTTCAGCTAGGATCCAGAGGGTGTTTGCCATTAGAAACTATGTAGTTGGTCCACGTGGTCACAAATATGGCTGCTGTCTGCGTGTAGGAGTTACAGTCAGACCATTAATCACTGTCGTATGAGCTTACAAAGATGGTCTCCTCTCCTTTTCTTAGTCATGCTATTAGTGCATAGTAACATAGGGCATAATTTGTATTAAATTAGCACCATTTTACAGAGTTTGAAGTATTTAGAAGTAATTAAAGTCGGAGCTCTGAAAACATGCGTCTATTCCTCTAGGCTGTTGGCTCCGCCCCCCTTCTTTTGAATTTTTACCTAAAGTTGTGAATTCCAACAACATTAGTAGAGAAATTGTGGTTCCTTCATTATGTCCTAATCCTAAGAATTCTAAGGAGAAATCGTTGCATTCTTTGGATGTTGTTAGAGCTTTGAAATATTATGTTGAAGCTTCTAAGTCTTTCCGAAAGACTTCTAGTCTATTTGTTATCTTTTCCGGTTCTAGAAAAGGCCAGAAAGCTTCTGCCATTTCTTTGGCATCTTGGTTGAAATCTTTAATTCATCATGCCTATGTCGAGTCGGGTAAAACTCCGCCTCAAAGGATTACAGCTCATTCTACTAGGTCAGTTTCTACTTCCTGGGCGTTTAGGAATGAAGCTTCGGTTGATCAGATTTGCAAAGCAGCAACTTGGTCCTCTTTGCATACTTTTACTAAATTCTAACATTTTGATGTATTTTCTTCTTCTGAAGCAGTTTTTGGTAGAAAAGTACTTCAGGCAGCGGTTTCAGTTTGAATCTTCTGTTTATGTTTTTCATTAAACTTTATTTTGGGTGTGGATTATTTTCAGCAGGAATTGGCTGTCTTTATTTTATCCCTCCCTCTCTAGTGACTCTTGCGTGGAAAGATCCACATCTTGGGTAGTCATTATCCCATACGTCACTAGCTCATGGACTCTTGCTAATTACATGAAAGAAAACATAATTTATGTAAGAACTTACCTGATAAATTCATTTCTTTCATATTAGCAAGAGTCCATGAGGCCCGCCCTTTTTTGTGGTGGTTATGATTTTTTTGTATAAAGCACAATTATTCCAATTCCTTATTTTATATGCTTTCACACTTTTTTCTTATCACCCCACTTCTTGGCTATTCGTTAAACTGAATTGTGGGTGTGGTGAGGGGTGTATTTATAGGCATTTTAAGGTTTGGGAAACTTTGCCCCTCCTGGTAGGAATGTATATCCCATACGTCACTAGCTCATGGACTCTTGCTAATATGAAAGAAATGAATTTATCAGGTAAGTTCTTACATAAATTATGTTTTTGCGCTCTCTCTCCCCCCTCTCTTTTGTGCTCTCTCTCCCCCCTCTCTTTTGTGCTCTCTCTCCCCCCTCTTTTGTGCTCTCTCTCCCCCCTCTTTTGTGCTCTCTCTCCCCCCTCTTTTGTGCTCTCTCTACCCCCTCTCTTTTGCGCGCTCTCTCCCCCCTCTCTTTTGCGCTCTCTCTTCCCCTCTCTTTTGCTCTCTCTCCCCCCCTCTCTTTTCCGCTCTCCCCCCTCTCTTTTTCGCTCTCTCTCCCCCTCTCTTTTGCGCTCTCTCTCCCCCTCTCTATTGCTCTCTCTCCCCCTCTCTATTGCTCTCTCTCCCCCCTCTCTATTGCTCTCTCACCCCCTCTCTATTGCTCTCTCTCCCCCTCTCTATTGTTCTCTCTCACCCCCTCTCTATTTTTCTCTCTTCGCCCTCTCTATTGTTCTCTCTCCGCCCTCTCTATCGTTCTCTCTCCGCCCTCTCTATTGTTCTCTCTCCGCCCTCTCTATTGCTCTCTCTCCCCCCTCTCTATTGCTCTCTCTCCCCCCTCTCTATTGCTCTCTCTCCCCCCTCTCTATTGCTCTCTCTCCCCCCTCTCTATTGCTCTCTCTCCCCCCCCTCTCTATTGCTCTCTCTCCCCCCTCTCTATTGCTCTCTCTCCCCCCTCTCTATTGCTCTCTCTCCCCCCTCTCTATTGCTCTCTCTCCCCCCTCTCTATTGCTCTCTCTCCCCCTCTCTTTTGCGCTCTCTCTCTTACCCTCTCTTTTGATCTCTCTCTATCCCCTCTCTTTTCCACACTCTCTCCCCCCTCTCTTTGCACGCTCTCTCTCCCCCTCTCTTTTGCACTCTCCCCCCTCTCTTTTGCGCTCTCCCCCCTCTCTTTTGCGATCTCCCCCCTCTCTTTTGCGCTCTCTCCCCCTCTCTTTTGCAATCTCTCCCCCTCTCTTTTGCGCTTTCTCTCCATCCCTCTCTTTTGCTCTCTCTCTCTCCCCCTTACTTTTGCTCTCTCTCTCTCCCCCCCTCTCTATTGTTCTCTCTCTCCGCCCTCTCTCGTGCCAGCCCCGCCCCTGCCACATCTGGTCACGCCACTTCCGGCCATGCCAACTTTTGCTGCACCGTGCTGCAAACAGCACATCAGGTAAGGCCAGGTGTGTTTGTCCTTGCACTGTCTCTACTGCACATGACAGCTTCGGACAAACACACTTGGCCTTTTATATTATAGGATGAGAAAATATTATGTATTTTGTTATGATAAAGATAAATGATTTTACGTCATATAAAAAACTGAGTTTGTGTAAAACAAAAACTCAACTGTACTTATTTAATTTGTTTTCTATATGTTTCATGCTGTGCTGATGAATTTATTGTTAGTTCTTTGATTCAAAAAGCTAATTTAATACTTAATGATTAATAGCAGTTTTCAAGCTTGAGGAGGTCTGTCCAATACTACTGTGATGAGACCAATCTCGCCACTGTGCATTGGAGGAGCCTGGTTGCCCGCCTGCTGCCTTTAGACTATGGCCCCATGTTGAAACACTTGCTTTTCCCCTGCAAAGACACGAAAGCAGGGTCATTCAGTACTTGCCCTATTTGAACAGTGATACCCAAGATAGCTATGCCATGTAGCCCATTTGTATAATGAAAGACTATGTGAAAGACTTTGGCTCCATGGCAATTGAACTGTATTTCTCTGCCTGTGATAATTACATCAACCATTGTGTAAGGTAATTGTATCAACCATTGTGTAAGGTAATTGTATCCCAGGCAGAGGTGAGGATTTTGTGTGGGAGGGTCTGAGTGTATTGTATATGCTTATCGATTGTTTTACAAAACCTTGTGGGTGGTACTAATGTGTAAGAATGTGTATTTAAGAACAATAAACACACAGCTGTGGCTGATATCTGCTTGACCCTCACCACGGAGCTTTGACTCGTGCTTGGGGGGAGGGAGAGGGGAAATTTACTGTATGCTGTTAGAGACTGATTGCCAGGAGTGTAAGCCGCTGGAGTGCTTTTTCTGTTCAGCTGCTAGCAGCTATTCGTGAGGTTCTGGTTCGGGAGTTTGGTGTTCTGCGGTAGCTGCCTGTGCCTCTGGAAGGGAAGATCTACTAAACAGCGGTTTAACCCTTTTATGCTTGGGGGTGCCGTAACAATTGGTGGCAGCGACGGGATCATTCCCACAGCCAGAAGGACAGCTACAGGAGACACCATTCGTGGATTTACAAGTTGGGGGCAACACATGTCCCAGTACAGCGACCCTAAAAGCAACAGAATGGAACCAGCAGTGTTATACAAGGAGGACCTGGATGGCCGGGATGCATTAAGGAAAGGCATCTGGTACTAGGCCCTGGATAATGTACAATACCAGCGGGGTGAGAGCCTCCCCAGTGAAGAGCAGCGGTGACAGAAGTGGCCCTGTGGATGCCCTTCCTGGGAGAGCAGCCCCTGGAGGAATGGGTGAAGGAACTAGAGCACCGGGTATGGCAGGAGCTATGGCTGGAGGATGCCTACCAGGTCGCTCTGGTGGTATATGGCACAGTATATACCCTGGACAGCCAAGCATGACAAACCAGAGGGAGAGGAGTTTGATGGTCCTGGCTTGTTATGGGAGTCCTTTGCAGAGCCTGACTTCGGGAGCCCTGCGCAGACCAGACTTCAAGACATTTTCTACGGGAGGAACGCTAGGCATGACTGGGATGACCCCCATGAGGTAGTACAAGACCTGGCTCACTTAGCAGCCCTGGAGTGGGAACTGGAGCAGGACTACCGAGATCTCTTCCACTCCATTGGGAAGGCTCAGCAGGACAGCAAGGTGAAAGACCCAGATCCAGACCCATTCAGCTGGGAAGATATTGTGGAGATTTACTGGGAAGGACCCCAGGTGGCCAGTGGAGATGGGACCGAGGTCTCTCCACCGGTTCTGCAGGGAATTGGGAGCCCAGTCTCCATTCCCCAGCGGCAGGCTGAGTTGCAGGGGGCAGAGACAGTTGGTCTTGTCCCCCAGCAGCAGAGGGATATGCAGGTAATTGGGAGCCCAGTCTCCATTCCCCAGCGGCAGGCTGAGTAACAGGGGGCAGAGACAGTTGGTCCTGTCCCCCAGCAGCAGAGTGATATGCAGGGAATTGGGAGCCCAGTCTCCATTCCCCAGTGGCTGGAAGTAAGTATGAGAGAGGAGCTTGATACCCCTTCTCGCCAGCGGCAGCTTAATGCACCAGGGGGAGACAGTAAGCCCCACAACCGTGCAGATGGGACCGTGGTCTCTGCTCTTACAGCACAGGGGGTAGGAACAGTTGGTCCTGTCCCTCAGCAACAGGGCTGGTTAGCCAGAGGAGAGACAGTCGGTCTCCCCCCACAGCAGCATGGTACTTTGTCCAAAGGGGAGATGATCGGTCTCCCCCTCCAGCAGCACAGCTATGTATCCAAAGGGGAGACAGTCGGTCTCCTCCAGCAAACAGGCTCCCACCAGGCTACTTTCGCGGTAGTGCTGGCACCCGGGTAGAGTACTGCTGGTCTGCCCACCTCTTATGGATTGTTTTACAAAACCCTGTGGGTGGTACCAATGTGTAAGAATGTGTATTTAAGAACAATAAACACACAGCTCTGGCTGATATCTTCTTGACCCTCACCACAGAGCTTTGACTCGTGCTTGGGGGGAGGGAGAGGGGAAATTTACTGTATGCTGTTAGAGACTGATTGCCAGGAGTGTAAGCCGCTGGAGTGCTTTTTCTGTTCAGCTGCTAGCAGCTATTCGTGAGGTTCCGGTTCGGGAGTTTGGTGTTCTGCGGTAGCAGCCTGTGCCTCTGGAAGGGAAGATCTACTAAACAGCGGTTTAACCCTTTTATGCTTGGGGGTGCCGTAACAACTACAGTTGTGGGGGTTGCTTTGATCCTGTTATCCAATGAGTAATAGATTTTTAAGTATCAGCCAATTAGAATCCTGTATTTCCCTATAGGTTTATAGTTAACTGTAGAGCCCAGATAAACCATTTTCATTTAATATTAGTGTGAAGCTGCTATTTGCTGCAGTAATAAATATCACTCAGCTTATGGCCCTGTTGTATCAGTCTCATCACATATACTGATCTAATCATAAATATCTTGTGATCTGCATATTATTTTATTTCTAATGAGGTTATTTTATAATACATTTCTTATTTCTATTAGCTGCACCTGTTTATCATCAGAACTTGTATCCCACTAATCTGTGACTGGTTCTTGTTGTTAGTAAAGACCTTAGTAAGTGTATTCTGCACCTTCAGCTGCTGTTTGTGTCACATGATCACAGACTTAAAGGGACAGTGTCCTGTATATTTGGTTTTCACTTAAAAGAACAAGAAACCCCTAATGTTTTTCATCACTTAAATAAATAATACAATTTTAAACAACTTTCCAATTTACTTCTATTATGATATTTGCTTAATTCTCTAGATATCTTGTATTGAAGCAGCAGCAATGCACTACTGGGAGCTAGCTGAGCACAAAAAGTGAGCCAATAGCAAGAGGCTTGTATGTAGTGCCACTAATCAGCAGCTAGCGCACCATAGTGCATTATATGCTTTGTCACAAAGGTCCTCAAGTTAAGCAGATTTGGTAATAGAAGGAAATTGGAAAGTTGTTTAAATTTGAATAATAAAAGTGTAATTGTGACTTTGCTGTCCCTTTAATGTGTTTCTAATGACTTGTTTTACCGGTGTATAAAATAGTATAAAGTGTATGGGAAATGTCACCTTTAGGTTTAGTTTTTATGTGAAATAACTGTTTGCTGTTTGTAATTTATTTTCATTATTAAATTTTACACAGCCTTTTAAATGACCTGAGGCTCCGGCTCCTACTTAGCATATGCAGGAGTTTACATTATATAAAAACATGAGTCTGTTATTGGCTGATAGCTGTCACATGGTACAGGTGCAGAACTACATTTATCAGAAAACAATCTTTGCTCTTTTTAAATTCATAGTAAGTTTTATTGCATTGTATTTTTATTATGCACCTGTGGTTTTGTAATTCTCTATTTTATGATCCTTTTTAAATGGACTGAACTTGTCAAAAAACATCTCATCATATTATCACTCTATGTAAACACAAACACTTCCTTTTCTTTTCTATATCTAATATAGCAATTGAAATGAACATTTTAGTGCCTATCTCTCTCATACCCAATTGCAGTGTGATTTAAGACAGCACAGTATTGACCAAGAGAAGTTAAAGGACAGGGGGTGGAGCACATGACAAATACAAAATGTCTGACTGAGAAATAGTAGGAAGTAAAATACCAATACTGCAGTATCCAATTTAACTTATATTTAAACAAATTATATTTAACATTTATTTCAGGAGAAAATATTGTTTCATATAAATGACAGAAAACAAAGATTATAATATACAGGTATACCCCGCTCATACAGTGGGTTAGGGACCGGAGCGCCGCTGTAAAGTGAAAACCGCCTTAAAGTGAAACAAGGCAGTTTTAGCTTTCTTTTCACTTGCCAGTGTGTTTAAAAACTTGAAAACACAATTGAACTAACATATATTAGGGGTGCAATAGTGCTACGTTTAGTTTAACACTAGCACAGCACAGTATTCAATAAATGCGGTACCTGTGACTATTACTGTAGTAAAATTTGCAGACTATAGCACTGAGACACAGATTGCACTGTAATGCTGTAAACAAAGTGAACTAAGCATAGGAAAATGGTGCCAGTCACTTTTCTCGCAATCTCACAATATTTACAGCACTGTTTCAAAATCCTTGGAGGTTGAACTTCAGCTCCACAAAGTGCTGTATTAGCGAAGCGCTGTAAAGTGAAGCGCTGTAAAGTGAGGTATACCTGTATTTGTAAAGTTGTGCTATGGCCTCACTCATAAATAGATTTTCTACCATTATGTTGTATAGATCTGGGAAGATTCATATTTAAAGTGATAGTAAACACCCAACATGTTATTGTTTGATAAAATAGATCATCCCTTTATTTACTATTCCCTAGTTTTGCATAACCAACACTGTTATAGAAATATACTTTTTACCTCTGTAATTACCTTGAATCTAAGTTTCTGCAGACTGCCTCCTTATCTCAGACCTTTTGACAGACTTACATTTCAGGCAATTTGTGCTGACTCTTAAATACCTCCATGTGCATGAGCACAATGTTATTTATATGAAACACATGAACTAACACCCTCTAGCTGTGAAAACATGTTCTAGGGCTTAGAAATTAGCATAGGAGCCTCCTAGGATTAGCTTTCAACTAAGAATACCAAGAGAACAAAGCAAATTTGATGATAAAAGTAAATGAGAAAGTTGTTTAAAATTACATGCCCTGGTATTCTCGAGTTCCGGAGGAGGAGCGTAGGTGTGTGGTCACTTGTAACACCTGCTCTGTTTTTTCTCCTCAAGCTATTGGCAAGATGCCTCGCGCCTAAACCCTCAGACCTAGGACGGCTTGGGTTGTTCATACTCCATCAGTCCTGGAACTCCACAAAGTGCCAGAACATAGCACTGAGCTGCGGGCTGCAGCAGCTGTAAAGGACTGGTTTTTACCTGGTAGAGGTGTACCATACAATAAAGGTGTCTCCTTCATAAAAAAAAAACTCTCTCTACCTTCAAAGATAATACAAATTTGCCTCTCTCTCCCCCCTCCCACGATTGCTGTGTGAGGGGGGTTAATCTCCACCTCATTGCCATTCCTAACTACAAGGCTAAGATAAGGAGGGTATCTGTCAGCTCTGTAAACCCCTTTCGGGCTGTAACCCTCTACGGGCCATCTCTAGCAGGTCTGATAAGCTCCTGGCAAATGGCGCTTACGTTGAAGCTGTATTCTCCCCTGTCCTGGATGCTTCTTTGGCTTTTTCCCGTCCCTTGTTCTGCGGACGTGAACTAGGGACCTGTGTGTCTTTCGCCGGCACTGCAAGGAAAACTGAAAGGAGGAAGAAGGCTGTGAGGTATATTTTACTATGGCTCCTCTGCTCCCTCCCACTGGTGCTGCGTGAGGGTTGGGGGACCGACCTCAGTCTACAGACTGTTTCTACAACTTTTGCCGGTACTCTCACACCTGGCTTACCTGCCGGTTATCTGTGCCAACAGCCCTGAACGACGCTGACTTTTTCTCCTTGTTTTATTCAACCTCCCCTCCCACCGGTGCTGCGTGAGGGGAGTGGACTGGTTTCAGTCTTCCAGCTGTTTCTTCAACTCCGGCTGTTACTCTCTCAACTGGCCTTTCATCCGGGTGATCTCTGGCCTCAATCCTGTACGACGCTGACCTCCTTGTTCTGTCTGGTTCCAGTTTCCCATCTGGCTGAGGCTGCTCAAGGGGAGGGTTGCTTCTGAACACGAACCTTGGGACTTGATATGGTATTGTACTGAACTTCCTTTTTTTTCAGACTTATTGGTTCTTCCTTGCCCTCACTATCTATTTTTTTTGTGGTCATATGGACTATTACCCCCCTCTTTTACTAAAAGCTAAGTTTGATAAAGACTATCCCCTGAATCCCCCTTCAGGCTTAAACTGCACTGGATTTCCCTACTAATTAATTAGGATGTTTCATTAAGATGGCAGTACCTGGAGGAAGGGGTTAGAAGGACAGAACAAGAGGTGGGGTATATGGTAAAAAGGGATAAGGAGAAACTTGAAGAGTATAGCATTAGGCTATAATCCCACAACTCACTGTGCATTTTGATTGCTGTTTTTGAATACTCTATAAAATCATTAGGCTACTCAATTGTTGGTCTGCTGGAACACTGTATTAGGAAAACTAATCTCTATGTCTTTTCTGTCCGATAAGACTCAGCTGTTTACCTTATTAACATTGTTAAAATTGTATTTTAGCTAACTATGTTTACTTCTAACTTTTTTAGGGGTATAGGGTAAAAAGGGATAAGGAGAAACTTGAAGAGTACAGCATTAGGCTATAATCCCACAACTTACTCTGTATCTTGATTGCTGTTCCTGAATATTCTTTAAAATCATTAGGCTACTCAATTGTCGGTCTGTTGGAACATTGTATAAGGAAAACTAATTTCTCTCTCTTTTCTGTCAGATAAGGCTTAGCTGTTTACCTCATTAACATTGTTAAAATGGTATTTTAGCTAACTATGTTTATTTCTAACTTTTATATTTATATACTGCTTTAATATTGCTAAATACTGAAAGGTCCTTGCTATATTTGCAACTCCTTATCTCGGTGCAATTCTATCTTGCTATTTGTTAAAGGGCCTAAATGTGATATCCCTAATACATACATACCTGCATGATCAGTCCTGGTGTTCCTATATTTCTATTTGCCCTAGAGATCTCAAATTGTTAACTTAAATCTTTTAAGATTAGTATTATATAATGTAACCTAGGTCAAGACTCTGATCTTAGAGTTACCTTCCAGGGCTGACCCGGTCAGCCCTGATTGGGTACTGCTACCTCAGTGGGGGTTCTACTTCATTGGCCTCATAACGGTTTTCTTTGCCTACCTCCATAACCGCTTTTCTTAACCTATTCACGCCGGTTTGCTCTGACTTTTCGGTAATTCACGATTATTCACTTTTTTTTTCTTTCCTTTCACATATCACAGACATCCTCCCTTTCCTTCCACTTTATTCCTGAGAGGGTTAATCTCCCCTCTCTCCAACTCACTCTATATTCACTAGGATACTTAATCCCTTTCTTTTTTTTCCTTTTCCTTTAACCATTACACAATTTCATTGCTTCTGCACTGACATCACCCTGTTAACTCACGAGCACATGGACAAATTTTTGCACTCTCACCCTAAAATGTCACCTTCCATCATGGCGGCTAGACAGAGAGACAAGAGGAATAAGAGTACCTTTGATGTCCCCATTGAGGTGCAGACACCTTCTGGCAATCCTCAGATTCCAATGGAACCTACTGATATTCATTCCTTAGTTCTTAATATTTCTGAACCTCTTTCACCTAAGTTTGAAACTCTTAAAAATGACATTAAACTAGATATTGCACATTTAGCTACAGAAATCAAACAATTTGCGGGTAGGCTCACGGAAGTAGAGCAAAGAATATCCGATCTTGAAGATATCACTATAGGACAGAATGCCAAGCTTGAAGCTTCAACTAGTACTCTTGTTACGTTGCAGAATAAAATAGAAGACTTAGAGAATCGTGCACGAAGAAATAATCTCAGAATAATAGGGGTCCCTGAAGAGAAACAGTTTGAGGATTTACATAAATTACTTACAATCACACTTCCTCAGCTCCTCAAGATTCCTGAAGCTTTTCCTAAAATGGCTATAGAAAGAGCACATAGAATAGGACCAATGGCCCTGACTAAAACTAATTTGAGGCCCAGACCAGTTACTGCTAAATTTTTGAATTACCAAGACAAGGTTACTTTTTTACAATCTTTTCATAAACACCAACTTATCTTTTTGGGGGAAGCCAAAATCCTTTTATTTCAGGATTATTCAGCAGAAACGGCCATGAAAAGAAGGGAATTAGCCCCAATATGCACAAAATTCATTTGGCAGGGACTACGAGCAACTATATTGCACCCTGTGAGACTTAAAGTGCTCTTAGATAATAATATACTTTTTTTTTATACAGCTACAGAAGCAGGAAGCTTCTATGCTGAAAAGTTTGCTTCAGATTAATTATGGATACAGTTGGTACAAATGGTATAATTGATTTTTTTTGTTTTCTAAGTGTATTCCTATGATAGGGGCCTTTGAGCATAGGGTATTAGAGGGCTTTGGTGGTATAGCTTCTCTGATTATCATTATTTTTTTTCTCTCCCCCCCCTAAAGGATGGCTATGAGAAGTAGAGTTAAATTTACCTCCTGGAATATAGGAGGTCCTACGTCACCTATTAAAAGGAAAACAATAATATCATATTTAAAGAAAATTAACACTTCCATCGCCTTTTCACAAGAAACCCACTTGAAAGCTGAAGAGGTTCTTAAGCTTAAATCCTCCTTGGTCAAATATTTTTTTTTTCTCTCCTAGTATTAAGAGGAAGGGGGGTGGCTATTCTTATTGGAAAAAATATTTATTATGAGATCTTGCAGGTCGACCCACATCATGAGGGGAGATTAATTTTGCTAAAAATTAAAATTGCTAATATCCTTTTTACGCTCTGTAATATATATGCTCCTAAGGTCTTCAATCCATCCTTTTGGGGAAACATTACAGGCTAGGCTCATGACATGTGCAGAGGGTTATTTAATCATGGGAGGTGATTTTAATATGGCTCCACAGTATCCTTTAGATAGACTTGGACAAGATCCTGTTTCTAAAAAAACTAAGAGATAAAATAGAATCTAAATTTTCTCCAGGATCTTTAGTAACTTGAAAGTTTGTGATGTATGGAGATCACAAAATCCTGATAATTGCGATTTTACTTGCCTCGCAAAAGCACACAAGTCACTTTGAAGGATAGATCTATTCTTACTTGATGAAAGGTTATGTAAATCAAAAGTTCTTGCCCAAATACTACCTATCGGTATCTCTGATCATGCCCCTATTTGTCTGGATTTCCAGTCTCTTGACTCAATACGAATGAATAATCGATTCTCATTTCCCATATTTCTTGCTACAGATATTAAATTTAAAAACTGTCTGGAAGACAAATTTAAGGAGTTTGCCTATTTCAATGATGAATACATGTCTCGTCCTGCACTATTCTGGGAAAATGCTAAAGCAGTTCTAAGGGGGGAAATACTAGCTTATAGCGTGTTGAGGACTAAAAAACTTAAGCGGAGGGAGGGGGAGCTACTGCGAGCAGTCTCAAATGCATATAACCATTACTTAATTGAAAAAACATCACGGCATTGGGAGACAGAGATTCCTTCTTATTACACAAATCAGCACAGAAGGATATTAGGGTTCAAGCAAAATTTTACCGGTATGGAAATAAGACCGGGAAACTTAGCAAAACTTGTTAAATGTGAGAAAGGCTTTCAGCTGATAGATTCTATATATGCGGAAGGTCAAACTCTTAAAAGGTCTGAAGAACTTCTACAAGTCTTTTCCAATTACTATACTGACCTATATTCTTTAGAACCTCAAATACCCAGGAACGGGAGGAATTCTGGTGCAAAATCTCTTTCCCTTCATTAGAACTTGATGTGTTGAAAGATCTTTACGCTCCTATAACTGAGATAGAAGTGTTTAAAGCAATCCAAAAACTGCCTCATAACAAAGCACCAGGCCCAGATGCACTTCCTAACAAATTTTATAAAATGACACATTCCACTATAACACCTTATCTAACCTCGCTATTTAACTATATATACATAGAGGGTAATGAACCTACAGTTAACTTTGCCGCTTCTTATACTACCCTGATATTAAAACAAGGGAAAGACCCGACAAAGAAGGAGTCCTATAGGCCCATTGCTCTGCTGAACACAGATTACAAACTGTTAACTTCTATATTAGCACAAAGGCTTCAATCTATTCTTCCTTCTATTATTCATACAGATCAAGCCGGTTTCCTGAAGAATAGAAATTCCGCTGCTAAAATAAGGGAACTCCTTCTTGCTATAGATTATTTTAAAACAATGGGGGATCACGATCAGGAGGGGAGAGAGGATTCCCCTGACATGGCAATAATATCCATAGATGCTGAAAAAGCCTTTGATTCAGTTCACTATGATCATCTTCTATTTACTCTGGATCAATTTGGTCTGAGAGGAAATTTTATTAAATTTATTAGTAACCTCTATTAAAAGGCCGCTACGAAGATGCTGGTGAATGGGTATATGTCACAGGATATAAAACTGCAGCGAGGAACCAGGCAGGGATGCCCTCTCTCTCCGCTCTTTTTCGACATTTCCATTGAACCACTTGCCATAATAGTAAGGCAGCAACTTGAGGGAATTAAAATAGGCAAGAAGGAGCTGAAGATTGTGCTTTATGCGGATGATGTTATCATATACATGGCTAACACCCGTATAAATATACCCAAGCTCCTGTTAATAATACAACAGTTTGGATCTTTCTCGGGTATAAGGTTAACAACACAAACTCTGAATTATTTTGGATTAAGCAGACAGAGGATTCTTTGGTGAATTTGCCTTTTTCTATAGTTCAGGACTCTTTTCGGTATCTGGGCATCATTATTTCTTCTAGTCCTGATACTTGGTATTCCTTTAACATCACTCCAATTTCAAATAAAATTAAAGACACTCTTAAAAACTGGCAAAATCTATCTCTCTCCTTGTCTGGGCGAAGAGCCGCTTATAAGATGATTATCCTCCCCAAAGTGCTGTATATTCTTCAAAATATCCAGCTGTTTCTAAAGCGGAAGGATATTGATCATCTCAACTCTATCTTGAGATAATTTATTTGGCAAAAAAGAAGGCCCAGAATATCTTAAACTCTCGCTCCCCTTGAAACATGGCGGCTAAGCCTTTCCGGATTTTAGGGTTTACAATCAAGTTTTCTTAGCACATATAGTAACCGATTGGTTATCTTCTCAGAACTATGTTACAAATAATGATCTTGGAAAAACTTAACCTACCCTTTTTATCCAGAGGCACTTATACATTGTGACATTAGTCTTATTCCGTCTAAAATAAAAAACCTGAAATCTATATATAACCCAATCCTCGCTTGGAAAAAGATCTGTAACTCATTGGCTCTAGAACACTGTGTCTCAAGGTATATCCCATTTCTGGGTAATCCTCAGTTCCAAGCAGGATTGCATACAATAATTTACTCAGATTGGAAATCAGTAGGCCTATGCAATATACATCAGATATTAGACTTTGATAGAAGATGTGTTAAATCATTTGATTTTCTCAGAATGGAATTTAACCTCCCACATAAAAATTTCTTCGCATACTTACAGGCGAGACACTATGCTCTTAAACTCACAAATGATTTTGGCTGGAATTGGTCTTTGGGGAGTATTGGGAACTGGCTTGCCCTAGCCAAAACTGGACATATGTCAATCACCCCTGGTTACTATACTTGGGTGTCTGCCGGGGGTATAACTAACCTTGAAAAGATCCAGACAAACTGGGCTGTACTGATAAAGCAAAACTTGGACCCTAAATTACCCTATCTTTCAATTCAAGAGACTGCTCGAGTAGCTCTCTCCTCCTCATGGAGGGAATCTCATTTGAAATTACTTTACATGTCTTATTTTACCTCAGATAAGGGACTTAAATGCGGAAATAGCAGCTTTATTGTATGCCCAAAATGTTCCTTTCCCTCGGCAGATCTTCTGCACATGTTATGGGCCTGTCCAAAAATTAGGAATTTCTGGATTAAACTTCAATTTTGGCTGAATAAAATAATGGATACTCGCTGCCTGACTTTGTCGCCAATAACTATAGTCTTTCTTTTGTGCAACACAGGGAATAAGAAAGTTAAAACTAAAATTATCAACATGACCATACTAGCTGCCAGATACCTAATTTTCAAGAAATGGAAATTAAGAACAATCCCTAGCATATTAGAAATTAAGAATTGTTTAAAGAAACAATGCATTCTTGAACAAGTTGATACCAACTTAGACAATGAGCAGGATTTTAGGAGATTTTTTGCTAAATGGTCGTTATTTATAAAAGCTCTCCCCCCCCAGCGAAATTGACTATTTAATATATCCTTTCAGAAATTTAGAACTGATTGTGTTGGATCTGTGGTAACATACTTTTCATTACAATAGTCTTCTCCCCCCCCCCCCTTTTTTTTTTTTTCTCATTCTGTTTTGTTTTTGTTTTGGTGTGGTTCTGTTTGTCCCAAATAGGTCATAAATATGGAAAAAACCCAATTCAGATACAGAAAATGATTCTCGCTTATTTAGGTATTAAGTGGACGAGCCCGTATCTTGTTTTAACTTTGGTTCTGTTTACTACTTGTTATTATGGCCTGGCGTGTTGTATATACATATTACATAGTGGTGGCGGTTTCGGGGTGATCCCGGTGGAGCGGAGGCACTTCCAGAGTGTCATTTTAAAGCTCTCGGTCCCCAGATTTCACAGTCCAAAAATCAGCATGATTCGTTACTGGGGACTGGAGTTACAGTCCGTTGAAGTTACGGGGTTAGGGGTGTCCAAAACTCCCGGTTCCGAAAGGAGCTTCCCTCCGGTAATTTACCCACCTCTTGTCCTCCCTAGGGGCTACTAATCCCCAAAAGAGTGGAGCTCTGGGGCACATGGTTGCTGGAGAGACCAGGGGTAAAGTTAGCGGGTGTCCTGCTGTCCTGTAGCCGACCGGGAGCTCCAGGAGCCTGGACAGCCTGAGAGGGGTTAGGCAGGTGTCTGTTGTGAGGTGGCCGACCGGGAGTTCCAGGAGCCCGGACCTGCCTAGGAGGGTTTTCCTGGTCATACACCAGCTCTTTTCTAAAGAAGTTTGGAACACAAATCCATGCAACCAAAAGCTTCCAGAGATTGTGGTTGCTCTGAGGAGCCCAGAATCACTGAGAAACAACAGGGGTGAGGTTGTAGGGGGGGGGGTGGGTAGCCTTAGCCATCTGGTATCCGTGACATCTCCCCCCCTCCAGTTCGGCAGACCCGGCTAGACCCTTAACGGGTCGGCCTAGGGCTGTCCGACGGTGGCCCTCCACTTCTCGGTTGCTGAGAGAGGTTATACCATCTCCCCTGATCTTGGGGCATCCTGGGGGGTTCCTGGAGGTGTTTATACCCTGCGCCCTGGGCGCAGGGATAGTCACATAATGCAAAGTCCCAAACAAGTTTGCTAAGGCCGGCTCCCAAACAATTGCTGTTCCACACGTTCCAGTGTCCTTAAATTCCATGGCCAAACTGTCTCCCTCTGTGACACTCTGTTGAGTACTGGCTGACCCACCCACAAACAAAGCCAGTACCGGTTTCCCGCTGGTATACCCACCCCAGAATGTAGGTTGAGGTTGCTCCTTGGTGGGGCAGGCAAGACTCGGGTGCCCAAACTGGTGGCACCAACTGCATGAGCGGGTACCCCCCTGGCCTGCCCCCTGTGAGATATACTCCAGGACAAGAAAAGGGTATATAGACTCTGCCAAGCTACTGAGGGGAGAGACCGTCTGTCTCTTCTCACGGGAAGGAGATCTACTGCTGGGGAGGGAGATCTGCTACCTCTGCTCCATGGGAAACTGTGCTGCCGCTGGGGAGGGAGACCGGCTGTCTTTGCTCCCTGTACGGGGTTCTTCCGCTGGGGAGAGAGACCAACTGTCTCCTCTCCCAGAAAGGGATTCGGCTGCTGGGGAGAGAAATCGATGCCCGTCTCTCCCTGAAAGGGCTTCTCTGAAAGGCGAGGGAGGACGACTACCTCCACTCCCAGGGGATGGCTCTGCCGCTGGGGAGAGAGGCCGGCTGTCTCCTCTGCCAGGAAGGGGTTCTCTTTACGGGGAGGGAGGACAACTACCTCCACTCCCAGGGGATGGCTCTGCCGCTTGGGAGAGAGGCCGACTGTCTCCTCTCCCAGGAAGGTGTTCTCTTTACGAGGAGGGAGGATGAATACCTCCGCTCCCAGGGGATGGCTCTGCCACTGGGGAGAGAGACCGAAGGTCTCCTCTCCCGGCTCCTGGCTCTGCCGCTGGGGAGAGAGACCGATTGTCTCCTCTCCCAGGAAGGGGCTCTGTTTACGGGGAGGGAGGATGACTACCTCTGCTCCCAGGGGATGGCTCTGCCACTGGGGAGAGAGACCAACTGTCTCCTCTCCCGGGAAGGGGTTCTGTTTACGGGGAGGGAGGATGACTACCTCTGCTCCCAGGGGATGGCTCTGCCGCTGGGGAGAGAGACTGACTGTCTCCTCTCCCGGCTCCTGGCTCTGCCGCTGGGGAGAGAGACCGACTGTCTCCACGGGAAGGGGTTCTGCTGCTGGGGAGAGTTATTGACATCCATCTCTACCTGCAAGGGGTTCTCTGTAAGGGGAGGGAGGACGACTACCTCCGCTCCCAGGTCTCCTGGAGCTGTTACAGGTGCTGGGCAGAGGCCGGCGGCTCTCTGCCCTGTTGTCAGCACTTCTGCTGGGGTGGCTCCCTTGTCCAAGTCTATAAGCTCAGAGCCAGACTGCTGATCAGGATCCCTCAGCCCTGGTTCCCTTTTTCTTTGCTGCCACTCCTCCACGGTCGATCTCCATGAATCCCAGAGGGCTGCACCACAGATCTGTATGCCCCTGGCACGCTGCTTTGCGAGATCGAGCAGCCTCTTGTATTCCTTGACCAGTGCCTCTTCCTGGTCAATTATAAAATCCAGATCGTCCAGCAGCCAGGTCTCCTCCAAGAAATCCAGCAGTTCCTCTTGGAGCCCAGAGATATCCTCCAGACCCTGGTCTGTCTCACTCCCAAACTGTGGGTCCTCTGTCCTTTTTGTAAACAGTAATCCAGGGCCGCCAAAGCCCTCTGTGGGGGAGCCTTCCTCCAGCCATGGCTGCGCTTGCATAGCGAGGCATTGGAGGGCCCGATAGCCGTCCTCCACCCACATCTCTTGCTGGATCAGTCTATGTAGAACAGCTAGCCATTCCTTCTTTGGCTGTTCTCCCAGGAAAGGCAGTCTCACGGTCCACCGAACCCGGAATCTCGTGTCATTCGTGGGGAGGACCTTTCCATTTTCCAGCTCCTGTTGCAGAGCCTCCAACCAAAGGTCTCGGAGGGCAAGGTTCTTCCATACCAGAACTTCCTGTTCCGAACAAGGATCCTTTGTTCCAGTCAGCATCTTTTCTACTCTCCCTAGGAACTCTGCCTCCATATTTACCGGCTACTGTGGTACGTCTCCTCTGTCAGCAGAAACTGTGTGAAAGAAGCAGATCCCACCGCTGCCACCAATGTGCCGGATACCCCCATCTACCCTGACTGGGTAGCTCCGCCAAAAGGGGTCCTGCTTCCTCCCTGCCGACTGCAGCTATGTAGCTGGCAAGTGACCACAGCCTGTAGCCACCCCTGATGCCCGACAGCACCAGTACTCTGGGTCCCACCCTGTGGCAGACTCCAGCTCCCCAGGCTAGGTAGATCTTCCAGCGTGTCCTTCCTCTGCCTGGAACAGGCTGCTATGTAGCTCAGGAAAGTGATTTTAGCTGGAGCAAACCCAAATAACTAGACAGCCTAGCATTCAGGTTAAACAGGAACTGATTTTATTGAGAAACATACACTCCTTTTATACACACAACTGATCTTGATAAGATGCTGAAGAATGCCCCAATTTTCCCGCCATTCCCGCCCCTCCAGCCTGACCGGCGCCTCCATAGGAGCCACAGTCCCACATAATCTCAATATATAGGGGTGGCGTTTTTTGAGGTGATCCCGGCGGCACTTCCAGGGTGTCATTTTAAAGCTCTTGGTCCCCAGATTTCACAGTCCAAAAATCAGCATGATTCGTTACTGGGGACCGGAGTTACAGTCCATTGAAGTTATGGGGTTAGGGGTGTCCAAAACCCCCAGTTCCCAAAGGAGCTCTGCTCCGGTAATTTACCTACCTCTTGTCCTCCCTAGGGGCTACTAATCCCCAAAAGAGCGGAGCTCTGGGGCACATGGTTGCTGGAGCGACCAGGGGTAAAGTTAGCAGGTGTCCTGCTGTCCTGTAGCCGACCGGGAGTTCCAGGAGCCTGGACAGCCTGAGAGGGGTTAGGCGGGTGTCTGTTGTGAGGCGGCCGACCGGGAGTTCCAGGAGCCCGGCCAGCCTAGGAGGGTTTTCCTGGTCATACACCAGCTCTTTTCTAAAGAAGTTTGGAACACAAAACCGTGCAACCAAAAGCTTCCAGAGATTGTGGTTGCTCTGAGGAGCCCCAAACCACTGAGAAACAACAGGGGTGAGGTTGTAGGGGGGTGGGGGGTAGCCTTAGCCATCTGGTATCTGTGACAGTCATACACTCTTCTTATCCCTCTGACAAACACTGTACTCTGAGAGGAATTGGCCTTCAATATGCTGAGAAACGCTTATCATATAAGAAAAATCAAGCACAAACTTACTTCACCACCTCCATAGAACACAAAGTTTGTAAAACTGAGTTGTGGGTGTGGTGGGAGGTGTATTTATAGGTATTTTGAGGTTTGGGAAACTTTGCTCCTCCTGGTAGGAATGTATATCCTATACGTCACTAGCTCATGGACTCTTGCCAATTACATGAAAGAAAATACTGCTCCCCTCTCTGTCCTTTTAGACCGATGATGTCCAACAACTGGCTAACCTCAACCTCAGACTTCTGAGCTTAGAACACCTGCAACTCCAACTTCCTCTGCCCTGACCTCGCTCATGGAACACCTATGACTACACTTTAATGACTACCTTGTTCCCAGTGAGTGTTCCCTACCCCAGAACCGCCCTTGATTTGTGTGCTTAATTTTGCAGTAAATATTATTAAACTAATAAAGTTTTTGGCTGTTTATATAAATTAAACAACCACAGCTGAGAGCTTAAAAGTATTGTAAAGTCACTGCTTCTTACCCTCTGAAAACATCTCACACTGATTAATAGTCTGTGATAATTAGTGATGTCGCGAACTTAAAAATTTCGGTTCGCGAACGTCGGACTCGAACTTCCGCTACTGTTCACGAGCCGCCATTGACTTCAATAGGTAGGCGAACTTTAAAACCCACAAGGACTCTTTCTAGCCACAATAGTGATGGAAAAGTTGTTTCAAGGGCACTAACACCTGGACTCTGGCATGCCGGAGGGGGATCCATGGCAAAACTCCCACAGAAAATTACATAGTTGATGCAGAGTCTGGTTTTAACCCATAAAGTGCCTAAATCACCTAACATTTCTAAATTGTTTGGAATAAAGTGCTTTAAAACATCATGTATGATGTTGTACCGATCAGGTAGTGTAAGGGTTACGCCCGCTTCACAGTGACAGACCAAACTCCCCGTGTAACGCACCACAAACAACCGCAAACAGTCCATTTGCACAACCACGAGATAGATAGATTTGATAGATACATAGATTACATAGATTAATAGATGTAATATACATATGATAGTGATAGATACAAATAACATAGATCAATAGATGCAATATACATTTGATAGATACGAATATCATAGATCAATAGATGCAATATACATTTGATAGATACGAATTACATAGATCAATAGATGCAATATACATTTGATAGATACGAATTACATAGATCAATAGATGCAATATACATTTGATAGATACGATTGATAGTTAGATAGATTCGATAGATAAATAGATAGATTTGAAAGATATATAATTTCCCTGACAGAGTATAACAATAAGACATGAGGTCTTGGACCCGTGGTGTGTTAAGTAGTACTATTCTTAGCAGTTTACTACTACCTGTTACTCCACCTATCGGGGGAGATCTATATGGCCTGCATTTTTGGAACAGGGAGATGGAAGAAGATGATTGGTCTGTCCTCCTACTTCAAATTTGTCCTAAACACAAGTGGCTTTCTCAAAACAGTCCGGCCAACGAGATAGATAGATTTGATAGATAGATATACATAGATTGATAGTTAGATAGAATTGATAGAAGATAAATAGATAGATTTGATAGATATATAATTACCCTGACAAAGTATAATAATAAAACATGCGGTCTGGGACCCATGGTAACTAGGTTGTGTTAAGTAGTACTATTCTTAGCACTTTCATCCCTGTTACTCCCCCTATCGGGGGAGGTCTGTATGTCCTGCATGATTAGCCTAACCAAGTACAACAATAAAAAATGTTGACTGGGAACCATGGTAACTAGGTTGTGTTTAGTAGTACTTTTCTTAGCACTTTCATCCCTGTTACTCCCCCTATCGGGGGAGGTCTATATGTCCTGCATGATTAGCCTAACCAAGTACAACAATAAAAAATGTGGTCTGGGAACCATGGTAACTAGGTTGTGTTAAGTAGTACTATTCTTACCACTTTCATCCCTGTTACTCCCCCTATCGGTGGAGGTCTATATGGCCTGCATGATCTATAATTATACTAACAAAGTACAACAATAGGACATACCATGTGGTCTTGGACCGTATGATTCTTTCAGGTATACCTGTTGCAGTGGTCCTGACCCTGCATTCTTGCTGCAACTCTCCCTGCAAGAGAGATCTGTTACCGAATCTGTGTGCTGGTGTGCAAAGAACTGGCCTGCCTGAAAGGAGCATCGATTTTAGGAACCCGGTGATAATTTTTAGGAACCGGGAGATGGAAAAGGATGCTTGGACACCCAGTACAGGTCGTTCTCCTTCAGCCTTTTTATATGAGGCTCCAGGACCCTCAACAGGCACAACAGCATGAAACACCACATATGCCATCCTTTAGCACAATAGAGTACAGGTATTGCATTGATTATAGGAACCCGGAGAAAATTTTTAGGAACTGGGAGATGGAAAAAGACTCTTTGACATCCAGCACAGGTCGTTCTCCTTACGCCTTTTTATACGAGGCTCCAGGACCATCAACGGGCACAACAGCATGAAACACCACATATGCCATCCTTTTGCACAATAGAGTACAGGTATTGCATTGATTAATGATTATAGGAACCCGGAGATAATTTTTAGGAACCGGGAGATGGAAGAAGATGCTTTGACATCCAGCACAGGTCGTTCTCCTTACGCCTTTTTATACGAGGCTCCAGGACCATCAACAGGCACAACAGCATGAAACACTACATATGCCATCCTTTTGCACAATAGAGTACAGGTATTGCATTGATTAATGATTATAGGAACCCAGAGATAATTTTTAGGAACCGGGAGATGGAAAAAGATGCTTTGACATCCAGCACAGGTCGTTCTCCTTCCGCCTTTTTATACAAGGCTCCAGGACCATCAACAGGCACAACAGCATGAAACACCACATATGCCATCCTTTTGCACAATAGAGTACAGGTATGGCATTGTTTTTAGGAACCCGGAGATAATTTTTAGGAACTGGGAGATGGAAAAAGATGCTTGTTCGGTCCTCCTACTTCAAATTTGGGGCACTGCGCGTGGAATCTACTGTGCCACCAGATATGAGTGGTGTGTTAATGAGTACTATTCTTAACAGTTTAATCACTGTTATGTGCCTTTTTTTTTTTTTTTTGTAGCCACAGTGCATCACCATAGCCCAGACAAATTAGGTAATGTCCAAATGCCTGAAAAATAAGTTATTGTTGCAGCCGTAAGCTTTAGCAGCGGCAATAAAAATTAATGTTTGTAAAACAGTTAGAAAGTGCACTAAAACCTTTGAGGATTGAACACTAGTTGTTGGCGGATAAGTCACGCAAGTCATCCACCATTCGAAGATAATATACAGCAGCGTGTGTACCATTTGCAGCCCAAGGCAGCTCATCTCATGGCCTTTTTTACTCAAATGTATCGCCCAATGTCAGTCCCTTCGGGATCCATCCCTCATTCATTTTAATAAAGGTGAGATAATCAAGACTTTTTTGACCTAGGCGACTTCTCTTCTCAGTGACAAAACCTCCTGCTGCACTGAAGGTCCTTTCTGAAAGGACACTTGAAGCGGGGCAGGCCAGAAGTTCGATTGCAAATTGGGATAGCTCAGGCCACAGGTCAAACCTGCACACCCAGTATTCAATGGGTTCATCGCTCCTAAGAGTGTTGAGATCCGCAGTAAATGCTAGGTAGTCTGATACCTATCGGTTTAGTCTTTCTCTGAGGCTGGATCCCGAAGGGCTGTGGCGATGCATAGGAGTTAAAAAGGTCTGCATGTCCTCCATCAACAACACGTCTGGAAAGCATGCTGTCCTTGCCGGCGTGGTCGTGGGAGGAGTAGTATTAATTTAATCTCTTGCCCTGTTAGATTCCCGTTGTGCTGCTGTGACATCACCCTTATATGCTGTGTAAAGCATAGTTTTTAATTTATTTTTGAACTGCTCCATCCTTTCCGACTTGCGGGAAATTGGTAAAATTTCAGTTACTTTATGCTTATGCCTGGGGTCTAGTAGGGTGGACACCCAATACAGATCGTTCTCCTTAATCTTTTTTATACGAGGGTCCCTCAACAGGCACGACAGCATGAAAGACCCCATTTGCATAAGGTTGGATGCCGAGCTAGTCATGTCCCGTTCCTCATCCTCACTGATGTCACTGAAGGTATCTTCTTCCCCCCAGCCACGTACAACACCACGGGTACCAGATAGGTGACATCAACGAGCACCCTAGCATGCCTGTTGTGCTTGGTCTTCCTCCTCCTCCTCCTCAAAGCAACATTCCTCTTCTGACTCCTCTTCCTCACAATCCTCTTCCTGCATTGCCACTGTTCCAGCAAGCGATGCTGATAAGGCTGTTTCTGGTGGTGATGGAGACCACAACTCTTCATCTTCCTCTTCACGCTCATCTACGGCCTGATCCAGCACTCTTCGCAGGGCACGCTCCAGGAAGAAAACAAATGGTATGATGTCGCTGATGGTGCCTTCGGTGCGACTGACAAGGTTTGTCACCTCCTCAAAAGGACGCATGAGCCTACAGGCATTGCGCATGAGCATCCAGTAACGTGGATAAAAAATCCCCAGCTCCCCAGAGACTGTCCTTGCACCCCGGTCATACAAATACTTGTTCACAGCTCTTTCTTGTTGGAGCAGGCGGTCGAACATTAGGAGTGTTGAATTCCAACATGTCGGGCTGTCGCAAATTAAGCGCCTCACTGGCAGGTTGTTTCGACGCTGGATATCGAACAAGTGCGCCATGGCCGTGTAGGAACGCCTGAAATGGCCACACACCTTCCTGGCCTGCTTCAGGACGTCCTGTAAGCCTGGGTACTTAAGCACAAAGCGTTGTACAATCAGATTACACACATGTGCCATGCACGGCACATGTGTCAACTTGCCCAATTTCAATGCCGCCACAAAATTACTTCCATTGTCAGAATCAACCTTGCCAATCTCCAGTTGGTGCGGAGTCAGCCACTGATCCACCTGTGCGTTCAGGTAGGACAGGAGTGCCGGTGCGGTGTGACTCTCTGCTTTGAGGCAAGTCAACCCCAAAACGGCGTGACACTGCCGTACCCGGGATGTTGAATAGTACCTGGGAAGCTGGGGGGGTGCCGTTGATGTGGAGCAAGATGCCACAGCAGAAGAGCAATCAGCCGAGGAAGAGGTTATGGAAGAGGATGGAGTAGGAGGAGTAGAGGAGGTAGCAGCAGGCCTGCCTGCAAGTCGTGGCGGTGTCACCAACTCTTCTGCAGAGCCACGCATTCCATGCTTGTCAGCCGCCAGTAGGTTTACCCAATGAGCAGTGTAGGTGATATACCTGCCCTGATCATGCTTTGCAGACCAGCTATCAGTGGTCATATGGACCCTTGCCCCAACGCTGTGTGCCAGACATGACATTACTTCCTTTCGCACAATCGAGTACAGGTTGGGGATTGCCTTTTGAGAAAAAAAAATTCTGCCAGGTACCTTCAACTGCGGTGTCCCAAATAGATACAAATTTTTTGAATGCCTCAGACTCCACCAGCTTGTATGGTAAAAGCTGGCGGGCTAAGAGTTCTGACAAGCCTGCTGTCAGACGCCGGGCAAGGGGGTGGCTTTGGGACATTGGCTTCTTACGCTCAAACATTTCCTTGACAGACACCTGACTGTGGGCAGATGAGCAGGAGCTGCTACGGAAGAGAGACTGAGTGGCGGACGTTTGAGAGGGGGCAAGGAGGACAGCAGTGGTTGACGTGGCTGAAGATGCTGGAGCAGGAGGAGGATGGCGGCTTTCAGTTTGGGTGCTGCTTCTACTCATGTGTTCATCCCATCGGCGTTTGTGATGTGAGACCATGTGCCTTCGCAAAGCAGTTGTACCTAGGTGGGTGTTGGACTTCCCACGACTCAGTTTCTTTTGGCACAGGTTGCAAATGGCATCGCTGTTGTCAGAGGCAGACACACTAAAAAAATGCCACACTGCTGATGAGCTCTGCGATGACGGCATTCTGGTGGTGGCAACAGCATGCGTTGATTGGCGTGCTGTCTGGCTGACCCCGGGTGCCGATGCATGCTGTCTGACTGTGACTGTGCCACTATCTCCTTGCGACGACCTCCCTCTGCTTCCAACCCGTCTCCTCCTCCTGCTCCTCTCTGTCTCCCCATCTGAACTTTCCCCCTCTTCTTCTTCTCCTCTAGCGGGCACCCACATGACATCCACGGACACATCATCATCAACAGCTTCACTTGTATCTGACAAATCAACAAAGGAAGCAGCAGCGGGTACAACATCATCATCATAATCACACCGTACGTCCATGTCTGCAATGCTGCCTGACTGAGACATATCACTGTTATCTACATCCACTGTCAATGATGGTTGCGCATCACTCATTTCATCCAACTGATGTGTCAATAACTCCTCTGACAGATCAAGTGAAGCGGCTGTGGTGCTAGTGTTGATGGTGGCGGCAGGCGGGCGAGTAGCACTGGTCACTTGAGAGATGCCCGAAGCTATGCTGGAGGTGGATGGTGCGTCAAGGTTACGAGCGGAAGCTCTAGAAGATTGGGTGTCCTGTGTTATAAAGTAAACTATTTCATCAGAACTTTTCTGGTTCATGGTACGTGCCCTAACACTGGGCATTATTCTATGGCCAAAGGGAATCACAGCACCACGACTACGACGGCACCTGCAGGGTGGCCTGCCTCTGCCTGTCATTTTTTTTTTTAAATTTAGACTTACACTACTATTAAACAAAATATGAGTGGTGCCACTGGGCAAGTGGGCACAGTATACGCTGTGAGCCTGAAACAAAAAAACTGACTGATGTTTCACTGATGTTTCACAATCAAAATTTTTTAATTTTTTTAAATGTACACTTACAATACTATTAAACAAGATATGAGTGGTGGCACTGGGCAAGTGGGCACAGTATACGCTTTGAGCAGGAAACAAAAAAACAGGCTGATGTTTCACAATCCAAAAAGTTTATTTTATTTTAATGTACACTTACACTACTATTAAACAAGAAGATATGAGTGGTGGCACAGGGGAATTAATCACAGTATATGCTTGCTGTGGGCCTGGCACACAGGCCTGATGGAAAATGAAATTAGATTAAATTTGCAATTAGCAAACTAATGTAGAAGTTTTTATTTTTAAATTTAAAATAATGTTACACCAGATATGAGTGGTGGGGGTGGCACAGAGCAATTAATAACAGTATATGCTGTGTGCCTGAGAGACCCAGGCCTGATGGAAAATGAAATTAGATTACACTAACAAACTAATGTAAATTTGTTTTTTTTATAAATTTACAATAATGTTCCGTTACACCACCAGATATGAGTGGTGGCACAGAAGAATTAATCACAGTATATGCTTGCTGTGGGCCTGGCACAAAAGCCTGATGGAAAATGAAATTAGATTAAACTTGCAATTAGCAAACTAATGTAAAAGTTTTGTTTTTTATATTTAAAATAATGTTACAACATATATGAGTGGTGGGGGTGGCACTGAGCAATTAATAACAGTATATGCTGTGTGCCTGAGAGACCCAGGCCTGATGGAAAATGAAATTAGATTACACTAACAAACTAATGTAAATGTCATTTTTTTTCTTAATTTACAATAATGTTCCGTTACACCACCAGATATAAGTGATGGCACAGAGGAATTAAACAAAAAAGCAGGCTGATGTTTCACAATCCAAAAAGTTTATTTTATTTTAATGTACACTTACACTACTATTAAACAAGAAGATATGAGTGGTGGCACAGGGGAATTAATCACAGTATATGCTTGCTGTGGGTCTGGCACACAGGCCTGATGGAAAATGAAATTAGATTAAACTTGCAATTAGCAAACTAATGTAAAAGTTTTTATTTTTATATTTAAAATAATGTTACACCAGATATGAGTGGTGGGGGTGGCACAGAGCAATTAATAACAGTATATGCTGTGTGCCTGAGAGACCCAGGCCTGATGGAAAATGAAATTAAATTACAATAAAAAACTAATGTAAATTTCTTTTTTTTTTTTTAATTTACAATAATGTTCCGTTACACCACCAGATATGAGTGATGGCACAGAGGAATTAATCACAGTATATGCTTGCTGTGGGCCTGGCACACAGGCCTGATGGAAAATGAAATTAGATTAAACTTGCAATTAGCAAACTAATGTAAAAGTTTTTTTTTAATTTAAAATAATGTTAAACCACCAGATATGACTGGTGCCACAGAGGAATTAATCACAGTATATGCTTGCTGTGGGCCTGGCACACAGGCCTGATGGAAAATGAAATTAGATTAAACTTGCAATTAGCAAACTAATGTAAAAGTTTTTTTTTAATTTAAAATAATGTTAAACCACCAGATATGACTGGTGCCACAGAGGAATTAATCACAGTATATGCTTGCTGTGGGCCTGGCACACAGGCCTGATGGAAAATAAAATTAGATTAAACTTGCAATTAGCAAACTAATGCAAAAGTTTTTTTTTAATTTAAAATAATGTTAAACCACCAGATGTGGGTGGCACAGAGCAATTAATGACAGTATATGCTTGCGGTGGGCCTGGCACACAGGCCTGATGGAAAATGAAATTAGATTAAACTTGCAATTAGCAAACTAATGTAAAATATATATATATTTTTTTAAATATTGTTAAACCAACATGTATGAGTGGTTGCACAGAGCAATTAATCACAGTATATGCTTGCGGTGGGCCTGGCACACAGGCCTGATGGAAAATGAAATTAGATTAAACTTGCAATTAGCAAACTAATGTAAAAGTTTTTTTTTTTTTATTTAAAATAATGTTAAACCACCAGATATGAGTGGTTGCACAGAGCAATTAATAACAGTATATGCTTGCTGTAGGCCTGGCACACAGGCCTGATGGAAAATAAAATTAGATTAAACTTGCAATTAGCAAACTAATGTAAAAGTTTTTTTTTTTTTAAATAATGTTAAACCACCAGATATGAGTGGTGGCAGTGAGCAAGTTGGCACAATATATGCTGTGAGGCTCACACACAGGCTGGTGGCAGGCAGGCAAATGCACGAAAAAAAACGACTGGAGTTCTAGCCCTATGCAAAAATAAAAATAAAAAAATTTTAGCCCTAAAAAGGGCTTTTTGTGGTGCTGTCCTTACAGCAGAGATCAGATGAGTCCTTCAGGACTTTAGTAGAGACTGAATACACTAGCCTAGCTATCAATTTCCCTATAAAATCAGGAGCTGCAACAATAAACCTCCTCTCTCATCAAAAGCTGCATCACAATGATTCTAAAATGGCTGCTGCCCGGGACCTGGGAGGGTCTGGAAGGGAGTGTCTGCTGCTGATTGGCTGTAATGTGTCTGCAGACTGTGAGATACAGGGTCAAAGTTTCCTCAATGATGACGAATAGGGGGCGGATCAAACATCGCATATGTTCGCCCGCAGCGGCGAACGCGAACAAGCTATGTTCGCCGGGAACCGTTCACTGGCAAACAGTTTGGGACATCACTAGTGATAATTAAGACATCATGTTCTCACCTAAATTGTTGAGCATTAACCATGCAGCACTGTATGTGCAGTTGCTTGTGCAATGTTAAATGAGGATGGTGGATGCCACCTCTCTTGCCCAGAATACAGATGTACTTGTTCCCTGGCTGAGAACATTATGCAACATTCTTTGTCGTCATCTTTTTAATTTGTGATTTACAGGTAAATACATTTAAAAATAAACACAAAATGGAAGACATTTTGTTGCGTATAAAAGAATATGATTTTTTATTTAGATGGATTATATTATAAATAATAAATGTTATTTTTCTTTATTTCATTTCTTTTTATGTAGACAAACACATGAATAGTTCATATCCATTCTTCACTACAGGAAGTATCAGAATGATACCACAGACTAAAACATTTTTAGACACTAATGAATATTCACAAACATTGGGGAAATCACAACAGATATTTAAAGGAGATGGTGAATTGTCAGGAACTGGGCAGCAATCATTATGTACAGAGAGTAATTTAGTCATCAAACAAGAGGACAAGAATTATGCATTATCTAGTGAAATTATTATCCCTGAGGATAAGCCACAAACATTTACTGAGTTTTCAAAAAAAATTAAAGAAGAGGAAAGTCTACAGTCTAGCCAAATGATTCATACAAAGGAGAGACCTTTCAAATATACAGAATGCGAGAAAAACTTTAGATATAAGTCTCATCTCCTAGAACATCCTAAAATTCACACAGGAGAGAAATCACACACATGTACTGAGTGCAACAAATGTTTTATACAAATGACAAAACTTATAGCTCATGAAAGGACCCACACAGGGGAGAAATCATTTAGCTGTACAGAGTGTGGAAAAAGTTTTACACAAATAAATAATCTGAAAACTCATAAAAAGAATCACACAGGAGAAAAGCTTTTCACATGTACAGAGTGTGGAAAAAGTTTTACACAAATGGATCATCTGAAAACTCTTGAAAGGATTCACACAGGAGAAAAGCCTTTCACATGTAAAGAGTGTGGAAAAAGTTTTACAAAAACGGATCATCTGAAAACTCATGAAAGGATTCACACAGGAGAAAAGCCTTTCACATGTACACAGTGTGGAAAAAGTTTTACACAAATGGATCATCTGAAAACTCATGAAAGAATTCACACAGGAGAAAAGCCTTTCACATGTAAAGAGTGTGGAAAAAGTTTTACAGAACATAGTAATCTGAGAAAACATGAAAAGATTCACACAGGGCAAAAGCCTTTCACATGTACAGAGTGTGGAAAAAGTTTTATAGAAAATAGTAGTCTGAGAAAACATGAAAAGATTCACACAGGAGAAAAGCCTTTCACATGTACAGAGTGTGGAAAAAGTTTTACACGAATGTATCATCTGAAAACTCATGAAAGGATTCACATAGGAGAAAAGCCTTTCACATGTACAGAGTGTGGAAAAAGTTTTACACGAATGTATCATCTGAAAACTCATGAAAGGATTCACATAGGAGAAAAGCCTTTCACATGTACAGAGTGTGGAAAAAGTTTTATAGAAAATAGTAGTCTGAGAAAGCATGAAAGGAGTCACACAGGGGAAAAGCCTTTCACTTGTACAGAGTGTGGAAAAAGTTTTATAGAAAATAGTAGTCTGAGAAAACATGAAAGGCGTCACACAGGGGAAAAGCCTTTCACATGTACAGAGTGTGGAAAAAGTTTTACACAAATGGATCATCTGAAAACTCATAAAAGGATTCACACAGGAGAAAAGCCTTTCACATGTACAGAGTGTGGAAAAAGTTTTACAAAAATGGATCATCTGAAAACTCATGAAAGGATTCACACAGGAGAAAAGCCTTTCACATGTACAGAGTGTGGAAAAAGTTTTATAGAAAATAGTAGTCTGAAAACTCATGAAAGGATTCACACAGGAGAAAAGCCTTTCACATGTACAGAGTGTGGAAAAAGTTTTACACGAATGTATAATCTGAAAACTCATGAAAGGATTCACACAGGAGAAAAGCCTTTCACATGTAAAGAGTGTGGAAAAAGTTTTATAGAAAATAGTAATCTGAGAAAACATGAAAAGATTCACACAGGGGAAAAGCCTTTAACATGTACAGAGTGTGGAAAAAGTTTTACAGAACATAGTAATCTGAGAAAACATGAAAAGATTCACACAGGGGAAAAGCCTTTCACATGTACAGAGTGTGGAAAAAGTTTTACAGAACATAGTAATCTGAGAAAACATGAAAAGATTCACACAGGGGAAAAGCCTTTCACATGTACAGAGTGTGGAAAAAGTTTTACAGAACATAGTAATCTGAGAAAACATGAAAAGATTCACACACGGGAAAAGCCTTTCACATGTACAGAGTGTAGAAAAAGTTTTACACAAATGATTCATCTGAAAAAGCATCAAAGGATTCACAAGAGAAGAAACCTTTCACATGTTTAGAAAGTGGAAAAAGTTTTTTTATTGAAATCAGGTATCACAAAACACCAAATTCCGCAGCGTATTTGTGGCGAGGCTGATTCGCCTTAGTTATCAAAGGCTAGAGACCGGCAAAAGTAGAATTTTGTGACGTAAGCTTCGATCCGCCGGACTCAGTCCGACACAGATCGATTCTTACGTCACTCCAGATGTTCCGCACACAAGTTCGGCACAATCTGACTACTTTTGCTAGTTATCAAAAAACTAGCAGGTACGCTCGGCACTTTTACGGCCCAGCGTACCTGGTTTTCAATCTGCCGCCCTGGAGGCGGCAGATCCCATAGGAATCAATGGGAGTCTGACCATAGCGAAAGTACAAGTTCGCTGCTGACAGACATCCCAATGATTCCTATGGGAGCTGTCTACACCTAACACCCTAACATGTACCCCGAGTCTAAACACCCCTAATCTGTCCCCCCCTACACCGCCGCAACTAAATAAAGTGTTTACCCCCTAAACCGCCGCTCCCGGAGCCCACCGCCACTATAAGAAATATGTTAACCCCTAAACCGCCGCTCCCTGACCCCGCCGCAACTATAATAAATGTATTAACCCCTAAACTGCCGCTCCCGGACCCTGCTGCAACCTATAATAAATTTATTAACCCCTAATCTGCCCCCCTACACCGTCGCCACCTATAATACATTTATTAACCCATATCCTGCTGATCCCGCACCTCGCCGCAACTAAATAGTTTAACCCCTAAACCGCCGCTCCCTGACCCCGCCGCAACCTATATTAAATTTATTAACCCCTATCCTGCCCCCCCTACACCGTCGCCACCTATAATACATTTATTAACCCCTATCCTGCCCCCCACTACACCGCCGCCACTGTAATAAAATTATTAACCCCTAAACCTAAGTCTAACACTAACCGTAACACCCCCCTAACAGAAATATTATTTAGATTTATTTAATTAATATTTAAATTATGAACTAAATGAATCCTATTTAAAACTAAATACTTACCTATAAAATAAACCCTAATATAGCTACAATATAAATAATAATTATATTGTAGCTATGTTAGGATTTATTTTTATTTTACAGGTAATTTTCAATTTATTTTAACTAGGTACAATAGCTATTAAATATATTTATTAAATAAATTTATCTGTAAAATAAAAACTAACCTAAGTTACATTTACACCTAACACTACACTATACTTTAATAAATTATTCCTATTTAAAACTAAATACTTACCTGTAAAATAAACCCTAAGATGGCTACAATATAATTAATAATTACATTGTAGCTATTTTAGGATTTATATTTATTTTACAGGTAACTTTGTATTTATTTTAGCTAGTTAGAATAGTTATTACATAGTTATTAACTATTTAATAACTACCTAGCTAAAAGAAATACAAAATTACCTGTAAAATAAATCCTAACCTAAGTTACAATTAAACCCAACACTACACTATCATTAATTAAATTAGATAAATTAAATACAAATAACTACAATTAAATAAAATTACATAAACTAACTAAAGTACAAAAAATAAAAAAAGCTAAGTTACAAAAAATAAAAAAAATAGGTTACAAACATTTAAAAAATATTACAACAATTTTAAGATAATTACACCTAATCTAAGCCCCCAATAAAAAAATTCCCTACCCTATTCTACATTAAAAAAGTTCAAAGCTCTTTTACCTTACCAGCCCTTAAAAGGGCCTTTCGTGGGGCATGCCCCAAATAATTCATCTCTTTTGCCTGTAAAAGAAAAATACAACCCCCCCAACATTAAAACCCACCACCCACATACCCCTAATCTAACCCAAACCCCCTTAAAATAACCTAACACTTATCCCCTGAAGATCATCCTACCTTTAGTCATCTTCACTCAGCCGAGCCACCGATGGAACTGAAGAGGAGATCCAGAGCGGCAGAAGTGATCCTCCAAGGGGCGCTGAAGAAATCTTCCATCCGATGAAGTGATCCTCCAGGCGGCGATGAAGAAGTCTTCTATCCGGGCGATGTCATCTTCCAAGCGGGGTCTTCAATCTTCATCCCGCCGACGCGGATCAGCCAATAGAATGTGAGCTCAATCTGATTGGCTGATTCAATCAGCAAATCAGATTTTTCCTACCTTAATTCCGATTGGCTGATAGAATCCTATCAGCCAATCGGAATTGAAGGGATGCCATCTTGAATGACGTCCCTTAAAGGAGCCTTCATTCGTTGGTAGTCCGTCGGGAAAGAAGGATGTTCCGCGTCGGCGGGATGAATATTGAAGACCCGCTTGGAAGATGACATCGCCCGGATAGAAGAATTCTTCAGCGCCGCTTGGAAGATGACATCGCCCGGATAGAAGACTTCTTCAGCGCCGCCTGGAGCATCACTTTATCGGATGGAAGATTTCTTCAGCGCCCCTTGGAGGATCACTTCTGCCGCTCCGGATCTCCTCTTCAGTTCCATCGGTGGCTCGGCTGAGTGAAGACGACTAAAGGTAGGATGATCTTCAGGGGATTAGTGTTAGGTTATTTTAAGGGGGGTTTGGGTTAGATTAGGGGTATGTGGGTGGTGGGTTTTAATGTTGGGGGGGGTTGTATTTTTCTTTTACAGGCAAAAGAGCTGAATTCTTTGGGGCATGCCCCACAAAAGGCCCTTTTAAGGGCTGGTAAGGTAAAAGAGCTTTGAACTTTTTTAATGTAGAATAGGGTAGGGAATTTTTTTTATTTTGGGGGGCTTTGTTATTTTATTAGGGGGCTTAGATTAGGTGTACTTAGCTTAAAATTGTTGTAATATTTTTTAAATGTTTGTAACCTATTTTTTTATTTTTTGTAACTTAGCTTTTTTATTTTTTGTACTTTAGTTAGTTTATGTAATTGTATTTAATTGTAGTTATTTGTATTTAATTTATTTAATGATAGTGTAGTGTTAGGTTTAATTGTAACTTAGGTTAGGATTTATTTTACAGGTAATTTTGTATTTCTTTTAGCTAGGTAGTTATTAAATAGTTAATAACTATTTGATAACTATTTTAACTAGCTAAAATAAATACAAAGTTGCCTGTAAAATAAATATGAATACTAAGATAGCTACAATGTAATTATTAATTATATTGTAGCTATCTTAGGGTTTATTTTACAGGTAAGTATTTAGTTTTAAATAGGAATAATTTATTAAAGTATAGTGTAGTGTTAGGTGTAATTGTAACTTAGGTTAGGATTTATTTTACAGGTAAATTTCTCTTTATTTTAGCTAGGTAAGCTATTAAATAGTTAATTACTATTTAATAGCTATTGTACCTATTTAAAATAAATTGAAAGTTACCTGTAAAATAAAAATAAATCCTAACATAGCTACAATATAATTATTATTTATATTGTAGCTATATTAGGGTTTATTTTATAGGTAAGTATTTAGTTTTAAATAGGATTCATTTAGTTCATAATAGAAATATTATTTAGATTTATTTAATTAATATTTAAGTTAGGGGGGTGTTAGGGTTAGTGTTAGACTTAGGTTTAGGGGTTAAAATTTTTATTACAGTGGCGGCGGTGTAGTGGGGGGCAGGATAGGGGTTAATAAATGTATTCACAGCGTGAAGTGAACCGCAACCTTGACAAATTATGCAGAACCGGAAAACCCTGAATTATTGAAGGGGATAGTTCACCTGGAGTGCCGTAGCCAGTAGCGGTGGATCAAACCGCAAGTGAATACACAAAAGGAAAAAAAATTATGCACACGTCTACCATATGGTATGAATCGCGAGTGCGACATAAACTTTTTCATTGATACATAGTATTAATATCTGTATTATTATCATGTTTTAAATACTATACACAGTGTACTATACTATACTATATATGTACACTATGAATTTGATACTATGTCAATCAAAGAGATACAATGTTTGGTTTTACCCTAGTTCTAATACATGTGCCTAGGCATCGCTTGTAATAACAGTTTAACTTGCTGTAGCATATATTAGAGGGTTATGCCTGATTACACTATATCATGTATGCTCTTTTGAAATTTTTAAAAATACTGACATATAAAATAAGGGTATATGTTTTTTCTATCATGATAAATTTTGTAAAATTTTGTTAAATTTCGTAGAATGTTGTTTTTGCACTGTCAACTCTAACTTTAAATTTAAACTTATATAAGTATTGAGTCACGTTTTAGGAAGTTTATTTATGTGCATGTTTTCTTAAGTTATCTAGCAATTAACAGAAAGTGTCACATTGGATATTGTTTTTACTCTGTTTTTTCCTCTTTTTGGACCTGAGGGGGTTAATATTTGCTGCCTCCTGGGCCTATAAAGAGTTAGAGTATAGACATGGTCGTCAGTCTATGAGTAAGCACACCTGGAGGCGCGAAACATGTTAGACTTTTAGTCTCCTTACTGCCTGTCTGCATGTGTTGTTGTTTTTATTTGGAACCTCAATAAAGCATCACATATGTTTTTATATTTCACGGATTGAAGTAGTGCCTGCCTATTTTTTCCTTTTGTGTATTCACTTGCGGTTTGATCCACCACTACTGGCTACGGCACTCCAGGTGAACAGGTGAACTATCCCCTTCAATAATTCAGGGTTTTCCGGTTCTGCATAATTTGTCAAGGTTGCGGTTCACTTCACGCTGTGAGTACTTTGGATCTCCCTATACCGCTTGACCGGACTTATACAGCAAAATATCAGCAGCATTCTTCTAAGGATCAACGGCTCCAAACATACTGGACTATCAACCATAAAAGTAAGAAAAAATTATTTTTCAACTATTTAAACTGTTTTTGTGAGAGTCTAGTTTTCAAATGTTCTATAAAGGACTATTCATAACCATGTTTATATTGGTCACAATATTTTAAAGCCGTTGTAATTATACACAATATTGCTGATAGGGTTATTAAATTACCCACCGGATTTAGAGAAATAACCTGACACCTGTAAATTCTATCCGCACACATAGCAGACATGGCAGGTGTAGACACTGCAGCTAGTAATCAAGCACAGATTGACCTACCTAACTATGAAATACAAAATGATGAAACAGAGCAAACCACATGGGATATACAATACCAACATGCAGCTTTTGATATAAAAACACGACAGTTATTCTTTGATAAAATCTTTGCTGAAGAGTTGGAGATGGATCAAAAAGATCAGCAGGACATTAAAAAATCTTTTAAAAAATTGGAACACATGTTATGTACGGATCTCAGACTAATGTGGGATGTCATAGCTTTTCAGAAATATAGGGATTGCAAACGTATTCCTAGAGGTTTACGAATAAAAAAGTACCCATCATTTGAATTTGATGAGCAACAAGACCAAGAGGATTGGAATATTGCACTCACTGAGTGCTCCCTTAAGCTAATAGACATCCTTATAAGGGTCAAAGAAAAGAAACGTATGAAACTGGCTGACACTCTAAAATCAGCAAAAGAGTGTCTGAAAAATTATGAAAAAAATAACAAATTTATTACATAGAAAAATAAAATGGATGAGTCCCTAGATAAATTTGATGAAGAACAGGCTGCTAGAAAAGGAAAAAAGTTCTTGCGTGATAAAGAGGACTATGAACAAGATCATGTATATAATTGGGCAGCACTTTGAAGACAAAATACACATAGAAGGTATACCAATGCCAAACAAAAGGGCAATAAAAATTCTGGAAATGCAAATCAGAATGAGATACAACAAGATGGGGGACAACCGAAATCCATATTAAAGAAAAAAGATAACAAGAAAGTGGTGTTCAGTATCGATGAGGGAGAATCCACAGATTCGGAAGCAAGTGCCAGAAGTACTAGTGTTTCTACCAGCTCCTTCTCTTCCCTGTCTTCTCCCTCTGTCTCCCCATCCCGTTCTTCCTTTTTTTTACAGGAATCTTCACTGGAGGATGCAGACGAGGAACCGCAGATGATCAAACCAAAGATAAGAAAAAATCCTCAAAGACATAAAAAAAAACAAAGAAGAAGGAGACGGTGGAAAAACAAAAGGAGAAGAAAAGAGCAAGAAAAAGAAGGGACATTGATTTCAGATTATAGTCCTAATGAGGTTCTATCAACTGATAGTCATGACACCAAATGACTTAATATTGTTAATATATCAGATTATACTCTCAATGATAATGAAATAAATGTTCTCTTAAGAGGTTTGGGATTTGCACCAACTAGAAATTTCTCAGGGTTTTCCACACTACTAGATATTAACAAATTTGTGCGTAAGTTAACTCTCAAGAGATATTTTGCACTAAATAAACAAAGCCAAAACATGACTCCAAGTAGTGTGGCACACCATCAGAAATTTTGTAAAAAAAAGCATAATGATTTTGAAGAAGCATGTACACTTACCACTTTGATTAATATGTATAATGATGATAATCAGCAATAGCAATCATCCACTTTTCCCAAGCCAAAAAAACATAATTCCAATTTTTACCCTACCAATTATAGGGGACCATTTATTAATGCATTTCAAAAGGCTGTACAGAAGGATATTCTTGCTTTGGAAGATGATGTTGTAGCCAATTCTGCCTCCCTTAATCTGACTGCCAATGAGCGTAGAGCTATTAAATCTTTGCAGGAAAATGACAATATAGTCATACGCAATTTGGATAAGGGAGGCAGCATTGTCATTATGAATAAGCAAAATTATTTTGATGAAGCCTATAGACAACTTCTTAATGATAGAACATATCAAAAATTGGATAGGAATTCCACATTAATTTTTAAGAGCGAATTAGAAAAATTGGTTAAAGATGGTATACTGTTGGGCATTTTTGATGAAGGAGATTTTACCACATTAGTGCCAGATAACCCCATTTGTCCTATATTTCATCACGTACCCAAGATTCATAAGGATGCGGGGTGTCCTCCGGGTAGACCAATTGTGGCAGGAATCGGTTCATTATTTGAGCCCCTTTCAGAATGGCTAGATTCCATTTTACAACCAATTGCAATGTCACAGTTGAGCTACCTGCAGGACACCTCGCACCTCCTACTTACATTGGAGGACATACAATGGCAGTCAAATTTCTCATGGGGTGTTATAGATATAGCTTCCCTTTACACCTCTATTCCCCAGGGTCAGGGCATCCAAGCTGTAAAATATTTCATGCAGAGAGATTCACTCTATACACCTGCAGAAATAGACTATATTTGTGAGATATTGAAGTTCTTATTGTCACATAATTATTTTTTGTTTAATAACGAATATTTTATTCAAACTTGCGGCACGGCGATGGGGGCAAAATTTGCCCCCTCGTTTGCCAATATTTATGTTGCGTGGTGGGAACAATTATATCTATATACTCCTAACAATGTTTGGAGTGATAGAATAGCACTTTACGTACGCTACATAGATGATTTGCTTTTTATATTTAATATTCCTTTTAATGATGATATCTTTAGTGAATTTTTATCATATTGTGACAATAATGAAATGAACCTTAAGTTCACAGGAGAATACAACTTGGAACAAGTAAATTACTTAGACCTAACACTCTTAGCAAATGACAATTCATTTACTACCAGAACATATAGAAAGCCTACTGCAGGCAATACAATTTTGCATGCACAGTCACAGCATCCACAGCATTTAATAGAATCAATTCCTAAATCCCAGTTTTTGAGGATTAGACGTAATACTAAGTCTGATGAAATTTATGAGGAACAATCTGCTGAACTAAGAGACAGATTGACTCTAAGGGGATATAAACCTAAAAAAATGGAGAATGTGAGAAATACAGTTAAACATTTAGGTGCTAATACGAATGTTAAATCGAAGCATTTAGATACTGATTTTGATGAGACCATCGTATTTTCTACACCCTTCAGTCAACAATACCAACAAGTGGTTAAAATAATAAAAAAACATCTCAACTTACTTAAGCCTGATGAAATATTACAGCCATTTATCAATAGGTACAAATTTGTGCCAAAAAAGTCCAAAACTTTGGCACAAACATTGTCACCTAGTTTGGTAAAATCTGATAACAAGCTTCAATCCACAACCTGGTTAAATAAAAAAGGTAGTTTCAAATGTGGAACAAGAAGTTGTTTAGCATGTCCTAATATTCTTCAGCAGGATTTTTTCTTATGTCAATTCAATAAGAAAACTTACCCCATTGATTTTTATGCTAATTGTGGTGCAAAATTTGTCATATATCTCCTTACTTGTAATCTTTGTTCTTTATAGTACGTAGGTAGAACTACCCGTACTGTAAGAACACGTTACAATGAACATGTTAGAGATGTAAAAAACTATAGCAAGGATTCCACAGTAGCAGATCATTTTAACAATACTCATTTAACCAATAAAGCTAGTCTATCTTTTCAAGTTATAGACATTGCTCATGTGCCACCTAGAGGTGGCAATAGGGATAAAATCCTAGAGAAAAAGGAACTCTATTGGATCTTAAAATTATGCACACGTCTACCATATGGTATGAATCGCGAGTGCAACATAAACTTTTTCATTGATACATAGTATTAATATCTGTATTATTATCATGTTTTAAATACTATACACAGTGTACTATACTATACTATATATGTACACTATGAATTTGATACTATGTCAATCAAAGAGATACAATGTTTGGTTTTACCCTAGTTCTAATACATGTGCCTAGGCATCGCTTGTAATAACAGCTTAACTTGCTGTAGCATATATTAGAGGGTTATGCCTGATTACACTATATCATGTATGCTCTTTTGAAATTTTTAAAAATACTGACATATAAAATAAGGGTATATGTTTTTTCTATCATGATAAATTTTGTCAAATTTTGTTAAATTTCGTAGAATGTTGTTTTTGCACTGTCAACTCTAACTTTAAATTTAAACTTATATAAGTATTGAGTCACGTTTTAGGACGTTTATTTCTGTGCATGTTTTCTTAAGTTATCTAGCAATTAACAGAAAGTGTCACATTGGATATTGTTTTTACTCTGTTTTTTCCTCTTTTTGGACCTGAGGGGGTTAATATTTGCTGCCTCCTGGGCCTATAAAGAGTTAGAGTATATACATGGACGTCAGTCTATGAGTAAGCGCACCTGGAGGCGCGAAACATGTTAGACTTTTAGTCTCCTTACTGCCTGTCTGCATGTGTTGTTGTTTTTATTTGGAACCTCAATAAAGCATCACATATGTTTTTATATTTCACGGATTGAAGTAGTGCCTGCCTATTTTTTCCTTTTGTTAATAAATGTATTATAGGTGGCGACGGTATAGGGGGGGCAGGATAGGGGTTAATAAATTTAATATAGGTTGCGGCGGGGTCAGGGAGCGGCGGTTTAGGGGTTAAACTATTTATTTAGTTGCGGCGAGGTGCGGGATCAGCAGGATACGGGTTAATAACTTTATTATAGAGGGCGATGGTATAGGGGGGCAGGATAGGGGTTACTAGGTATAATGTAGGTTGCTGCGGTGTCCGGGAGCGGCGGTTTAGGGGTTAATACAGGATGAGCAAGCAAACGCTGAGGATAATTTATCTATTATGCCCTCACATCAATCTGAATTGGCGGTGAGGGAGGGCCTGTCTGAGGGAGAAATTTCTGACACAGGAAAAACTTCTCAGCAGGCAGAGCCTGATATCATTGCATTTAAATTTAAGCTAGAACACCTCCGTGCTCTGCTTAAGGAGGTGCTAGCTACACTTGATGATTATGATCCTTTGGTGACTCCAGAGAAATTATGCAAAATGGACAAATTCTTAGAGGTTCCAGTGCATGCTGATGCGTTTCCGATACCCAAGAGGGTGGCGGATATAGTGACTAAGGAGTGGGAGAAGCCAGGTGTTCCTTTCGTTCCCCCTCCTATATTTAAGAAAATGTTCCCCATAGTTGACCCCAGAAGGGACGCATGGCAGACGGTCCCTAAGGTAGAGGGGGCAGTTTCAACTTTAGCTAAGCGCACAACTATTCCAATAGAGGACAGTTGCGCTTTCAAAGATCCTATGGATAAAAAATTAGAAGGATTGCTTAAGAAAATTTTTGTTCAGCAAGGTTTCCTTCTTCAACCAATTTCGTGCATTATTCCTGTCACCACGGCAGCGTCTTTTTGGTTCGAGGAACTAGAAAATTCGCTCCAGAAGTCATGGACAGGATTCACGCACTGAAGTTGGCTAATTCCTTTATTTTAGATGCCGCTTTTCAATTAGCTAAATTAGCGGCGAAAAATTCAGGTTTTGCAATAGTGGCGCGCAGAGCGCTTTGGCTGAAATCTTGGTCGGCGGATGTGTCGTCCAAAACAAAATTGCTTAATATTCCTTTCAAGGGTAAGACCCTATTCGGGCCGGAATTGAAAGAGATTATTTCAGACATCACTGAGGGAAAGGACCATGCCCTTCCACAGGATAGACCTTTCAAAGCAAAAAATAAGTCTAATTTTCATTCCTTTCGCAATTTCAGGAACGGACCAGCTTCTAACTCTCAAGCCTCTAGACAAGAGAGTAACAATTCCCAGCCCAAACCAGCATGGAAACCATTGCAAGGCTGGAACAAGGGGAAACAGGCCAAGAAGCCTGCTGCTGCTACCAAATCAGTATGAAAGGATAGCCCCCGATCCGGGACCGGATCTGGTAGGGGGCAGACTCTCTCTCTTTGCTCAGGCTTGGGCAAGAGATGTCCCAGACCCCTGGGCTCTAGAGATTGTCTCTCAGGGGTATCTCCTAGAATTCAAGGACCTTCCTCCAAAGGGAAGGTTTCACATTTCTCGCTTGTCTTTAGACCAGACAAAGAGACAGGCATTCTTACATTGCGTAGAAGACCTTTTCAAAATGGGAGTGATTCACCCAGTTCCAAAAGCAGAACAAGGACTGGGTTTTTACTCAAACCTGTTTGTAGTTCCCAAAAAGGAGGGAACGTTCAGGCCAATTCTGGACTTAAAGATCCTAAACAAATTCCTCAAGGTTCCATCATTCAAAATGGAAACAATTCGATCAATTTTACCGATGATCCAGGAGGGTCAATACATGACTTCCGTGGATCTAAAGGATGCATACCTGCATATTCCTATCCACAAAAATCACCATCAGTTCCTAAGGTTCGCCTTTCTGGACAAACATTACCAGTTCGTGGCCCTTCCTTTCGGGTTGGCCACCGCTCCCAGAATTTTCACAAAGGTCCTAGGGTCCCTTCTAGCGGTTCTAAGACCGCGGGGCATTGCAGTAGCACCTTACCTAGACGACATCTTAATACAGGCGTCGTCTTTTCCCAGAGCCAAGGCTCATACAGATGTTGTTCTAGCGTTTCTAAGGTCTCACGGGTGGAAGGTGAACGTAGAAAAGAGTTCTCTGTCCCCGGTCACAAGGGTTCCCTTCCTGGGAACAATAATAGAAAATCTTTCTGACGGAGGTCAGAAAGTCAAAGCTTTCAAATGCTTGTCGAGTTCTTCATGCCATTGCACAGCCGTCTGTGGCTCAGTGCATGGAGGTAATCGGTCTAATGGTTGCGGTGATGGACATAGTCCTGTTTGCCAGAATTCATCTAAGACCACTGCAATTGTGCATGCTCAGGCAGTGGAATGGGGATTATGCAGACTTGTCTCCCCAGATACAAGTGGACCAGAAAACCAGAGACTCGCTCCTCTGGTGGTTGGCTCTGGATCACCTGTCTCAGGGAATGAGTTTCCGCAGACCGGAGTGGATCATTGTCACGACCAACGCCAGTCTTTTAGGCTGGGGCGCGGTCTGGGACTCCCTGAAAGCTCAGGGTCTATGATCTCGGGAAGAATCTCTTCTCCCGATAAACATTTTGGAACTGAGAGCGATATTCAATGCGCTCCTGGCTTGGCCTCAACTAGCGAAGGCCAAATTCATAAGATTTCAGTCGGACAACATGACGACTGTAGCGTACATCAATCATCAGGGAGGAACAAAGAGTTCCCTGGCGATGAGAGAAGTATCCAAGATCATCAAATGGGCGGAGGATCACTCCTGCCATCTATCTGCAATTCACATCCCAGGAGTAGACAACTGGGAGGCGGATTATTTGAGTCGTCGGACTTTCCATCCGGGGGAGTGGGAACTTCACCCGGAGGTCTTTGCCCAGTTAACTCAACTATGGGGCATTCCAGATCTGGATCTGATGGCGTCTCGGCAGAACTCCAAGGTTCCTTGCTACAGGTCCAGGGATCCCAAGGCGATATTGATAGATGCATTAGTGGCGCCTTGGTCGTTCAATCTAGCTTATGTCTTTCCACCGTTTCCTCTCCTTCCCAGGCTATTAGCCAGGATCAAACAGGAAAAGGCTTCGGTAATTCTAATAGCTCCTGCGTGGCCACGCAGGACTTGGTATGCAGACCTGGTGAATATGTCATCGGCTCCACCATGGAAGCTACCTTTGAGACAGGACCTTCTAGTACAAGGTTCATTCGAACATCCAAACCTAGTTTCTCTGCAACTGACTGCTTGGAGATTGAACGCTTGATTCTATCTAAGCGTGGATTTTCGGAATCAGTTATAGATACTCTGGTTCAGGCCAGAAAGCCTGTAACCAGGAGAATTTACCATAAAATATGGCAGAAGTATCTCTGTTAGTGTGAATCCAAGGGTTACTCGTGGAGTAAAATTAGGATTCCAAGGATACTTTCCTTTCTCCAAGAAGGATTGGAGAAAGGTCTGTCAGCTAGTTCTCTAAAAGGACAGATATCTGCTCTGTCTGTCTTGTTACACAAACGTCTGGCAGCCGTGCCAGATGTTCAAGCTTTCGTACAGGCGTTAGTCAGAATTAAGCCTGTCTACAGACCTGTGACTCCACCATGGAGTCTAAATTTAGTTCTTTCAGTTCTTCAAGGGGTTCCGTTTGAACCTTTACATTCCATAGATATTAAGTTACTATCTTGGAAAGTTTTGTTTTTGGTTGCTATTTCTTCTGCTCGAAAAATTTCCGAATTGTCTGCTTTGCAGTGTAATTCACCCTATCTGGTGTTTCATACAGATAAGGTAGTTTTTCGTACCAAGCCTGTTTTTCTTCCAAAGGTGGTTTCCAATAGGAATGTTAACCAGGAAATAGTTGTTCCTTCTCTGTGTCCGAATCCAGTTTCAAAAAAGGAACGTTTGTTGCACAATCTTGATGTGGTTCGTGCTTTAAAATTCTATCTGGAAGCAACAAGGGATTTCAGACAAACATCATCCTTGTTTGTAGTCTATTCTGGCAAGAGGAGAGGTCAGAAAGCTACGGCTACCTCTCTTTCCTTCTGGCTTAAAAGCATCATCCGATTGGCTTATGAGACTGCCGGACGGCAGCCTCCTGAACGTATTACAGCTCACTCTACTAGAGCTGTGGCTTCCACATGGGCTTTCTAGAACGAGGCTTCTGTTGAACAGATATGTAAGGCAGCGACGTGGTCTTCTCTGCATACATTTGCCAAATTTTACAAATTCGATACTTATGCTTCTTCGGAGGCTATTTTTGGGAGAAAGGTTTTGCAAGCAGTGGTGCCTTCCGTTTAGGTTACCTGACTTGTTCCCTCCCTTCATCCGTGTCCTAAAGCTTTGGTATTGGTTCCCACAAGTAAGGATGAAGCCATGGACCGGACACACCAATGTAGGAGAAAACAGAATTTATGTTTACCTGATAAATTTCTTTCTCCTACGGTGTGTCCGGTCCACGGCCCGCCCTGGCTTTTTAGTCAGGTTTAAATTTTTGTATTTTTGTACACTACAGTCACCACTGCACTCTATGGTTCTCCTTTTTCTCCTAACCGTCGGTCGAATGACTGGGGGGCGGAGCTAGAGGGAGGGCTATATGGACAGCTTTGCTGTGTGCTCTCTTTGCCACTTCCTGTAGGGAATGAGAATATCCCACAAGTAAGGATGAAGCCGTGGACCGGACACACCGTAGGAGAAAGAAATTTATCAGGTAAACATAAATTCTGTTTTTTAAATCACCAGCTCCTACTGAGCATGTGCAAGATTTAACAGAATAAGTATATACTATCAATGTGGGATATATAGCTATTTGTAGGGAGAGAGAGTATGTATTCTATAGGGTTAAGTAAATGGAAGGATGTGCTGATCAGTGTTTGCAGCTGTCAGTTTAGGAGAATGAAAGTTGTGTGGGAGACTATCTATAAATGAGGAAATGAGCTTGGGGTGGGTGGTGTAAGGGATGGTGTGGGTTGGAAACTATCTTCCAGAGGATACCTGATTGCAGAGGCCAGTGGGACAGCTGAAATATTCAGGTCTGTGAATTTAAAGTATAATACATATAATCCCATTCTATGGAGTAAAATTACTTTTTAGCGTTAGCTGTCAATAAAGCAGGATCAAACTTATGATGTGACTTCTTAGTAGTTAGTTTATTCCAAAGATGATCTAAAACTAAAAAGGCTTTACGTATATTTCTTTCATGTAATTAGCAAGAGTCCATGAGCTAGTGATGTATGGGATATACATTCCTACCAGGAGGGGCAAAGTTTCCCAAACCTCAAAATGCCTATAAATACACCCCTCACCACACCCACAATTCAGTTTTACAAACTTTGCCTCCCATGGAGGTGGTGAAGTAAGTTTGTGCTAGATTCTACGTTGATATGCGCTTCGCAGCAGGCTGAAGCCCGGTTTTCCTCTCAGAGTGCAGTGAATGTCAGAGGAATGTGCAGAGAGTATTGCCTATTTGAATACAATGGTCTTCCTCTAGGGCAGGGGTCAGCAACCTTTGGCTCCCAGATGTTTTGGAACTACATTTCCCATGATGCTCAGACCGCCTAAAGAGTGTCTCAGCATCATGGGAAATGTAGTTTCAAAACATCTGGGAGCCAAAGGTTGCTGACCCCTGCTCTAGGGGATCTATTTCATAGGTTCTCTGTTATCGGTTGTAGAGATTTCTTCTCCTACCTCCCTTTTCAGATCGACGATATACTCTTATATACCATTACCTCTACTGATTCTCGTTTCAGTACTGGTTTGGCTATCTACTATATGTAGATGAGTGTCCTGGGCTAAATAAGTCTTATTTTTTCTGACACTCTAAGCTATGGTTAGGCACTTTATATGTAAAGTTCTAAATATATGTGTTTAAACTTATATTTGCCATGATTCAGGATAATCAGTATTCCTTCATTCAGACTGTCAGTTTCATTGATTTGGGATAATGCATATGAATATATATTTCTCTTGTTAAGTGTGTTCAGTCCACGGGTCATCCATTACTTATGGGATATATTCTCTTTCCCAACAGGAAGTTGCAAGAGGATCACCCAAGCAGAGCTGCTATATGCTATATAGCTCCTCCCCTCACACGTCATACCCAGTCATTCTCTTGCAACCCTCAACAAAGAAGGAGGTCGCGGGAGGAGTTGGAGTTTTTACTTAATTATTCTTCAATCAAAAGTTTGTTATTTTAAATGGCACCGGAGTGTGCTGTTTTTCTATCTCAGGCAGTATTTGGAAGAAGAAACTGCCTGCGTTTTTCTATGATCTTAGCAGGCGTAACTAAGATCCACTGGCTGTTCTCAACATTCTGATGAGTGGGGTAACTGCAGAACATGGGAATAGCATGCGGGGTCCCCCGCAAATGAGGTATGTGCAGTACAATATTTTCTGGGAATGGAATTGACTAAGAAAACACTGCTGTTACCCGTATGATGTAAGTACAGCCTTAAATGCAGTAGTAGTGACTGGTATCAGGCTGATGAATGTATGCACAGTAGAGTTATTTTCTAGGGACTAGAATTTGACTGAGAAAATACTGTTAATACTGAAATAATGCTTAAGCCTTATCTGCAGTGGAAGCGACTGGTAGCAGGCTTAGTGATAACTTTGCATGACATTAAAAGAAGTCTGTTTTTAAAAAACGTTTACTGGCATGTTATTCGTTTTGTGAGGTACTTTGGTGATAAATTCTTTTGGGCATGAATTTTTTCTTTTTTTCCACATGGCTAACGTATATTTCTGCATAGAAACCGTTATATCAGGTCTCCCACTGTTGTAAATGAGCGGGAGGGGCCTTTTTTAGCGCCTTGTTGCGCAGTTAAAATTCTAGCACAGTCTTCCTGCTTCTTCCTCCTTGATCCAGGACGTCTCTAGAGAGCTCAGGGGTCTTCAAAATTCGTTTTTGAGGGAGGTAATCAGTCACAGCAGACCTGTGACAGTGTGTTAGACTGTGATAAAAACGTTTAATATTAATTTGATATCCGTTTATTTGGGTACTGAGGGGTTAATCATCCTTTTGCTAATGGGTGCAATCCTCTGCTAATTAATACATTTAAAGAATTGTTGACTATAACTGAATTAGTTCTTTGTTATTCAACTGTGTTTTTTAAAAGCGCTGCAGCGTTTTTTATATTGCTTGTGAACTTATTGAAAGTAATTTCCAAGCTTGCTAGCTTCATTGCTAGTCTGTTTAAACATGTCTGATACAGAGGAATCTGCTTGTTCATTATGTTTAAAAGCCGATGTGGAGCCCAATAGAAATATGTGTACCAATTGTATTGATATTACTTTGAATAAAAGTCAATCTGTACCGATAAAGAAATTATCACCAGACAACGAGGGGGCAGTTATGCCGTCTAACTCTCCTCACGTGTCAGTACCTTCGTCTCCCGCTCGGGAAGTGCGTGAGATTGAGGCGCCAAGTACATCAAGGCCCTTACAAATCACTTTACATGATATGGCTAATGTTATGAAAGAAGTATTATACAATATGCCCGAGTTAAGAGGCAAGCGCGACAGCTCTGGGTTAAGGACAGAGCGCGCCGATGACACGAGAGCCATGTCTGATACTGCGTCACAATTTGCAGAACATGAGGACGGAGAGCTTCATTCTGTGGGTGACGGTTCTGATTCGGGGAGACCGGATTCAGAAATTTAAAATTTTAAATTTAAGCTTGAGAACCTCCGCGTGTTGCTAGGGGAGGTGTTAGCGGCTCTGAATGATTGTGACACGGTGGCAATTCCAGAGAAATTATGTAGGCTGGATAAATACTACGCGGTACCGGTGTGTACTGACGTTTTTCCTATACCAAAGAGGCTTACAGAGATTATTAGCAAGGAGTGGGATAGACCCGGTGTGCATTTTAGAAAAATGTTCCCTATAGACGCCACCACACGAGACTTATGGCAGACGGTCCCTAAGGTGGAGGGAGCAGTTTTTACTTTAGCCAAGCGTACCACTATCCCGGTGGAGGATAGCTGTGCTTTCTCAGATCCAATGGATACAAAATTAGAGGGTTATCTTAAGAAAATGTTTGTTCAACAATGTTTTATATTACAGCCTCTTGCATGCATTGCGCCTGTCACTGCTGCAGCGGCATTCTGGTTTGAGTCTCTGGAAGAGGCGATTCGCACAGCACCATTGGATGAGTCTTTGAGCAAGATTAGAACCCTTAAGCTGGCTAATGCGTTTGTTTCGGATGCCGTAGTGCATTTAACCAAACTTACGGCTAAGAATTCCGGATTCGCCATACAGGCGCGCAGAGCGCTATGGCTTAAATCCTGGTCAGCAGATGTAACTTCTAAGTCTAAACTACTAAACATTCCTTTCAAAGGGCAGACCTTATTCGGGCCCGGCTTGAAGGAAATTATTGCTGACATTACTGGAGGTAAGGGCCACACCCTTCCTCAGGACAGGGCCAAATCAAAGGCCAAACAGTCAAATTTTCGTGCCTTTCATAATTTCAAGGCAGGAGCAGCATCAACTTCCTCCGCTCCAAAACAGGAAGGAACTACTGCTCGTTACAGACAGGGTTGGAAAGGCAACCAGTCATGGAACAAGGGCAAGCAGGCCAGAAAGCCTACTTCCGCCCCTAAGACAGCATGAAGACAGGGCCCCCTTTCCGGAGACGGATCTAGTGGGGGGCAGACTTTCTCTCTTCGCCCAGGCTTGGGCAAGAGAAGTACAGGATCCCTGGACGTTGGAGATTATATCTCAGGGATACCTTCTGGATTTCAAAACTTCTCCTCCACAAGGGAGGTTTCATCTGTCAAGGTTATCAACAAACCTAGTAAAGAAAGAGGCATTTCTACAATGTGTACAAGACCTCTTAGTGATGGGAGTGATCCACCCAGTTCCGCGGACGGAACAGGGGCAAGGGTTTTATTCAAATCTGTTTGTGGTTCCCAAGAAAGAGGTAACCTTCAGACCAATCTTAGACTTAAAAATCTTAAACAAATTCCTAAGGGTTCCATCGTTCAAGATGGAAACTATTCGGACCATCCTACCCATGATCCAAGAGGGTCAATATATGACCACAGTGGATTTAAAGGATGCCTACCTTCACATACCGATTCACAAAGATCATTATCGGTACCTAAGGTTTGCCTTTCTAGACAGGCATTACCAGTTTGTAGTGCTTCCCTTCGGGTTAGCCACGGCCCCGAGAATTTTTACAAAGGTTCTGGGCTCACTTCTGGCGGTACTAAGACCACGAGGCATAGCGGTGGCTACGTACCTAGACGACATTCTGATACAAGCGTCAAGTTTTCAAAATACAGAGATAGTTCTAGCATTTCTGAGGTCGCATGGGTGGAAAGTGAACGTGGAAAAGAGTTCTCTGTTACCACTCACAAGGGTCCCTTTTCTAGGGACTCTTATAGATTCTGTAGAGATGAAGATTTACCTGACGGAGTCCAGGTTATCAAAGATTCTCAATGCTTGCCGTGTCCTTCACTCCATTCCAAGCCCATCAGTAGCTCAGTGCATGGAAGTAATCGGCTTAATGGTCGCGGCAATGGACATAGTGCCATTTGCGCGCCTACATCTCAGACCGCTGCAACTATGCATGCTAAGTCAATGGAACGGGGATTACTCAGATCTGTCCCCTTTGCTAAATCTGGACCAGAAGACCAGAGATTCTCTTCTCTGGTGGTTGTCACGGGTTCATCTGTCCAAAGGAATGACTTTTCGCAGACCAGATTGGACGATTGTAACAACAGATGCCAGCTTACTAGGCTGGGGAGCAGTCTGGAACTCCCTGAAGGCTCAGGGATCGTGGACTCAGGAGGAGAAACTCCTCCCGATAAACATTCTAGAATTAAGAGGAATATTCAATGCTCTTCTAGCTTGGCCTCAGTTAGCAACACTGAGGTTCATCAGATTTCAGTCGGACAACATCACGACTGTGGCTTACATCAATCATCAAGGGGGAACCAGGAGTTCCCTAGCGATGTTGGAAGTCTCGAAGATAATTCTCTGGGCAGAGTCTCACTCTTGCCACCTGTCAGCGATCTACATCCCAGGCGTGGAGAACTGGGAGGCGGATTTTCTAAGTCGCCAGACTTTTTATCCGGGGGAGTGGGAACTTCACCCGGAGGTATTTGCTCAACTGATTCATCGTTGGGGCAAACCGGATCTGGATCTCATGGCATCTCGCCAGAACGCCAAGCTTCCTTGTTACGGATCCAGGTCCAGGGACCCGGGAGCGGTGCTGGTAGATGCACTAGCAGCCCCTTGGGTTTTCAACATAGCTTATGTGTTTCCACCTTTTCCGTTGCTACCTCGACTGATTGCCAGGATCAAACAGGAGAGAGCATCAGTGATTCTGATAGAGCCTGCGTGGCCACGCAGGACCTGGTATGCAGACCTAGTGGACATGTCGTCCTGTCCACCATGGTCTCTCTACCCCTGAGGCAGGACCTTCTAATTCAGGGTCCTTTCAACCATCCAAACCTAATTTCTCTGAGGCTGACTGCTTGGAAATTGAACGCTTGATTCTATCAAAGCGTGGTTTTTCGAATTCGGTTATTGATACATTAATACAGGCTCAGAAACCTGTTACCAGAAGAATTTACCACAAGATATGGCGTAAATATTTATATTGGTGTGAATCCAAGAGTTACTCATGGAGTAAGGTTAGGATTCCTAGGATATTGTCTTTTCTACAAGAGGGTTTAGAAAAGGGTTTATCCGCTAGTTCACTAAAGAGACAGATTTCTGCTCTGTCTATTCTTTTACACAAGCGTCTGGCAGAGAATCCAGACGTCCAGGCTTTTTGTGAGGCTTTGGCTAGGATTAAGTCTGTGTTTAAAGCTGTTGCTCCTCCGTGGAGCTTAAACTTGGTTCTTAAAGTTCTTCAGGGTGTTCTGTTTGAACCCCTTCATTCCATTGATATTAAGCTTTTATCTTGGAAAGTTCTGTTTTTGATGGCTATTTCCTCGGCTCGAAGAGTCTCTGAGTTATCTGCCTTACATTGTGATTCTCCTTATCTGATCTTTCATTCAGACAAGGTAGTCCTGCGTACTAAACCTGGGTTTTTACCTAAGGTTGTTTCTAACAGGAATATCAATCAAGAGATTGTTGTTCCATCTTTATGTCCTAATCCTTCTTCAAAGAAGGAACGTCTTTTGCATAATCTAGACATGGTCCGTGCCTTGAAGTTCTACTTACAGGCAACTAAAGATTTTCGACAAACTTCTTCTCTGTTTGTCGTTTACTCTGGACAGAGGAGAGGTCAAAAGGCTTTGGCTACCTCTCTCTCTTTTTGGCTTCGTAGCATAATACGCTTAGCCTATGAGACTGCTAGACAGCAGCCTCCTGAAAGAATTACAGCTCATTCCACTAGAGCTGTGGCTTCCACCTGGGCCTTTAAGAATGAGGCCTCTGTCGAACAGATTTGCAAGGCTGCGACTTGGTCTTCACTTCATACTTTTTCCAAATTTTACAAATTTGACACTTTTGCTTCTTCGGAGGCTGTTTTTGGGAGAAAGGTTCTACAGGCAGTGGTTCCTTCTGTTTAATGTTCCTGCCTTGTCCCTCCCATCATCCGTGTACTTTAGCTTTGGTATTGGTATCCCATAAGTAATGGATGACCCGTGGACTGAACACACTTAACAAGAGAAAACATAATTTATGCTTACCTGATAAATTTATTTCTCTTGTAGTGTGTTCAGTCCACGGCCCGCCCTGTCTATTTGAGGCAGGTTCTAAATTTTAAATTATAACTCCAGTCACCACTGCACCCTATAGTTTCTCCTTTCTCGTCTTGTTTCGGTCGAATGACTGGATATGACCTGTGAGGGGAGGAGCTATATATCAGCTCTGCTTGGGTGATCCTCTTGCAACTTCCTGTTGGGAAGGAGAATATATCCCATAAGTAATGGATGACCCGTGGACTGAACACACTACAAGAGAAATAAATTTATCAGGTAAGCATAAATTATGTTTTTTTCTTACCTTGAAAATTTTCATTTGACTATTTTTTTCCTGCGGGCTGTTAGGATCTTGGGGGCAGAAAATGCTTAATTTTATTGCGCAAACTTTTTGGCGCAAAATTTGGTCATTTCCGGCACCGTAGTTACGTCATTTTTTTGACACATGTGTATTCAGATGTTTTTTTGCGCCAAAAAATGTGGGCGTCGGTTAGAGGATGTGGCGTCATACTTGGCGCCAAAAGATATGGGCGTTGTATTTGGCGTCAATAATGTGGGTGTCATACTTGGCGCCAAAAATGTGGGCGTCTTTTTTGTTCCACTTTTTCTCACATTATTTAAGTCTCATATTTTTGCTGCTTCTGGTTGATAGAGGCTTGTTTGTTTTGCATTTTTCTCCCATTCCTGAAACTGTCATTTAAGGAATTTGATAATTTTGCTTTATATGTTGTTTTTTTCTACATTATTGCAAGATATTTCGCATACTGTTCCTGAATCAGAACATGCTAACGGATTCCTGTTGACTGATATCAGTCCTACCAAAGCTAAGTTCATTTATTTTAATGTTATGAATGTTTATCTTTAGCTATGGTTTGTAATAAGTTATCATGATAAACTTTTACATGCAGAATCTATTAGTATTTATGCTTCATATATTGCTATGCTTTTTACATCTTATGTACAAGATATACTTAGAAATTTATAAGAATATTTTTCTGATTCTATGTTAAAGGCTTTGTTTGACATCCCGCCTTCTAATAAAATTTTTAGGTCTTTTTCAAACTTCTTTTTTAGTTGATGACGTTTCAAATGACCAACAACATACTGAATTATCCTTCTCTGATGGTGTTTTTTCTCATTCAGAATTTTCTTCAACAGATATTGACACTAACAAATCTACTTTTTTATTTTTATTAGAGTATATTTGTTCTTTGTTGAAAAGGTGTTGATTATTTTGGATATTGAGGTAACTAGTTATTTTTCAAGACTAGCTAACATTTTATTTCTGCTTATTAATCTTCTGTGTTTTCAGAGGTTTTTTTCCAGTTCCTTATACTAGGGAATGGAATAGACTGAGAATTTTCTTTTATTCCTTCTTCAAGGGTTTTAAATTATATTCTTTGCCGGCAGTTAGTTTTCAGTTTTGAGGGTTCCCCAATTTAATGGGGCTATCTCTACTCCTGCTAAATATGCTATTCTTTCTAGAGCAAAATAGTATTTATTTTTTTCCTTCAGATGGTTGTATCTTATTTAAGGAAAATTATTTATTTTCAGGTACTTTTCTTGGACCTGTAATTTATTTGGATGATGTTGCAATTGCTTCATTTTTCTGTTTGGATACTTTAAGATCAAGTATCGGATTATGATTTATTTAGCATTGCTAAAGGGACAAAATCTACTACTCATGAAGTTCAGACTAAGTGCTATTGCATTGTCTTGTTATCTTGCATTTGTTGATTATGCAAGTCCAGTGTGTTGACTGGTCCTTTAACTTGATTAACATGCTAATAATTTCATTTGTGTCTTCATTTTGAATATTTTCGCAAATGAGGTTTAATCTATGTCTTTAGCTGTTTTAGCTAGAAGAATTTTGTGATTTCTAAAAAATCCATATTTCTTTTTTTCCAAGGTAATTAATTATTTGGTTCATAATTGGATTCAATTCTTAACTGTTACTCTGGGCTTCAAGATTGAGTTCTAAGACTAAAACTTTAAGCTTATATTAGTTTTGTTGTTCTTACTAAGGAACGAAATCCTAAATTCTTACCCAAGTAACATGTTTTTAATTGGAAGTTTTTTCAGTTCAAAATCAGCTCCCTAAATTTGCATGTATGTGCCGTATTCCAGCTTGGCTGGTAAGGGGCAGGTTAAGACTTTTTTGAAATTTGTTTGGTTCTATTCGGTCCAAATTTCTTAGATTTTGGGTACAGAATAAGATTCAGAGTAAAACCGTCTGTGAGAAGTCTTTTTTTCTCTATTATATTCCAGCTATTCCAGTAAGGTTAACACTTTCCTTAAGTGTGCTTCAGACCTATATATTTTGGGTATTGGTGAAGCGCGGCTGGTCACCCGTTGGGGTTCAAGCGCTGCTCAGACCTGGAGTTTTCTGGGGTATTTATTCCAGTTCCATTTTTAGGAAATAGGTTTTATTCAAGACTAAACATTGTTCTAAAGATAGAAAATCTTTTTGAATTGTCATATAAGTATACCATCTTTTAGAATGGTGTTTATATGGTCTTTTTTGCCTTTTTTGGTCAGTGATGCATTATTTGCTTACAATAGATACAATAGATGCATATCTTCTGTTTTCATTTCAGATTATTTTTATTTTCTGAGATTCTCTTTTTTGACAAACATTACCAATTTGTTGCTTTTCCTTCTGGTCTAGCGACAGTTCTAAGAATCTTTTCAAGGTTCTCAGTGTTCCTTATTTGGACGGTCTCGTGGTACTGGCTCAGTCTTTTTGTTCTGCGGAATCTCATACGATTTAACTTGTTGTTTCCTCAAGTCATGGTTAGAGGATCTTTTTATCAAAGCTCCTTGATTCCTCTCACACAAGGGTAACTTTTTTTTTTAGGTTTCCAGACAGATTGTGTCAATGTCTTTGTCTCTAACAGACAAGTGACAATTTATTGGGTTCCGTTTGTCAGAATCTTCAGTCTCTATTATTTCCTTTAGTTGCTATATATGCAACAAGTTTTAGGTCTCATGGCTGCAGCATTGGATTCAATTACCTTTGCTCATTTTCATAGGAAACCTTTCCAGTTTTTTTATGCTGAATAATGGTGCAGGGATTCTAGGATATCAATTTTTATATCTTTGAATCCTAATGTTTAACTATCTTTGATCGGTGGTTAAGTTCATCATCATTTAGTTCTACGGGTCTCTTCGGTTCTTTCAACCTAGACTATGATCTTTACAGATGCGAGTCTTTCAGGTTGGGAGGCTGTCTGAGGATCTCTGTCAGCACAAGGGGTTTTGGAAATCTCAGGAGGCGAGATTACCACTCAACATTTTGGAACTCTGTGCAATTTTCAGAGTTCTTCAGTTCTGGCCTCTTCTGAAGAGAGAATCGTTTATTTGTTTTCAGACAGACAATGTCACAACCGTGGCATATGTCAATCATCAAGGGGGGACTCACAGTCCTCACGCTATGAAAGAAGTATCTCGGATACTTGTATGGGCGGAATCCAGCTATTGTCTAATTTCTGTGGTTCATATCCCAGGTATAGACAATTGGGAAGCGGATTATCTCAGTCGCCAGATGTTACATCCGGGCGAATGGTCTCTTCATCCAGAGATATTTCTTCAGATTGTTCAAATCTGGGGACTTCCAGAAATAGATCTGATGGCCTCTCATCTAAACAAGAAACTTCTAAGGTATCTGTCCAGATCCAGGGATTCTCAGGCGGAAGCAGTGGACGCGTTGTCGCTTCCTTGGAATTATCATCCTGCTTATATTTTTCCGCCTCTAGTTCTTCTTCCAGAAGTGATTTCCAAAATCCTAATGGAGTGGCCATTTGTACTGCTGGTGACTCCAGCATGGCCTCACAGGTTTTGGTATGCGGATCTCGTTCGGATGGCCAGTTGCCAACCTTGGACACTTCCGTTAAGGCCAGACCTTCTGTCTAAAGGCCCATTTTTTTCCATCAGGATCTCAAATCATTAAATTTGAAGGTATGGAAATTGAACGCTTAATTCTTAGTCACAGAGGTTTTTCTGACTTACATTTCTTGGTGTTCTTCACATAAATTCTCTTGGTTTTCTTTTAGAAATTCCTAGAATTTTACAATTTCTTCAAGATGGTTTGGATAAGGGTTTGTCTGCAAGTTCTTGAAAGGACAAATCTCTGCTCTTTCCGTTCTTTTTCACAGAAAGATTGCTAATCATCCTGATATTCATTGTTTTGTACAGGCTTTGGTTCGTATCAAGCCTGTTATTAAGTCAATCTCTCCTCCTTGGAGTCTCAATTTGGTGCTGAGGGCTTTACAGGCTCCTCCGTTTGAACCTATGCATTCTCTGGACATTAAATTACTTTCTTGGAAAGTATTGTTCCTTTTGGCTATCTCTTCTGCTAGAAGAGTTTCTGAGTTATTTGCTCTTTCTTGTGAATCTCCTTTTCTGATTTTTCATCAGGATAAGGCAGTGTTACGGACTTCATTTAAATTTCTACCTAAGGTTGTGAATTCTAACGACATTAGTAGAGAAATTGTTGTCCCTTCATTGTGTCCAAATCCTAAGAATTCTCTAGAGAGGTTCTTTGCATTCTTTGGATGTAGTTAGAGTTTTGAAATATTATGTTGAAACTTCTAAAGATTTTAGAAAGACTTCTAGTCTATTTGTTATCTTTTCTGGTTCTAGGAAAGGTCAGAAGGCTTCTGCCATTTCTTTGGCGTCCTGGTTTAAATCTTTGATTCATCATGTTTATGTGGAATCGGGTAAAACCCTGCCTCAAAGGATTACGGCTCATTCTACTAGGTCAGTTTCTACTTCCTGGGCTTTTAGGAATGAAGCTTCTGTTGATCAGATTTGCAAAGCAGCAATTTGGTCTTCTTTGCTTATTTTTACTAAATTCTACCATTTTGATGTGTTTTCTTCTTCTGAAGCAGTTTTTGGTAGAAAAGCACTTCAGGCAGCTGTTTCAGTTTTAATCTTATAAAGAAAAAAACTGAAAACATAAGCAAAAGAATCAAACTTTTTGATTTGGGTTGTGGATTATTTTTTTCAGCGGAATTGGCTGTCTTTATCCCTCCCTCTCTAGTGACTCTTGCGTGGAAGTTCCACATCTTGGGTATCTGCTATCCCATACGTCACTAGCTCATGGACTCTTGCTAATTACATGAAAGAAAACATAATTTATGTAAGAACTTACCTGATAAATTCATTTCTTTCATATTAGCAAGAGTCCATGAGGCCCACCCTTTTTGTGGTGTTATGATTTTTTTGTATAAAGCACAATTATTCCAATTCCTTATTTTTTATGCTTTCGCTCCTTTCTTATCACCCCACTTCTTGGCTATTCGTTAAACTGAATTGTGGGTGTCGTGAGGGGTGTATTTATAGGCATTTTGAGGTTTGGGAAACTTTGCCCCTCCTGGTAGGAATGTATATCCCATACGTCACTAGCTCATGGACTCTTGCTAATATGAAAGAAATGAATTTATCAGGTTCAAGTTCTTACATAAATTATGTTTTTTCACAGGAATTCTACCAAGCATAAAGCCAGATTGAGCAATATGAATGAAGAGGTTTACATTTTATTTTCAATTTCTTTGTAATGTTTTAAATTTAAAGTTTGTAATATTTTTTCAATAAGTAGAAGGATCTAAAAGATTAAGGGGATTCCGGGTCTTTCTCTTTCTTAAGATTAAAAGTTATAGTAGAGGAAAAAAAATATAAAGATTTTAAATCCTGTTCAAAGTAGTATTTATTTTATAAAACAAAAGAAAACACAGAGCACATCCCACTCTAAGTGTAACACCATATTTAATGGCACATTACTCAAAGTGTATAAAACACACGTACAAGATAAACAGAATAAAAAAGCACTATCACCAAGTCCGCACAACCTCCTTATCCGGGACATTCGAATTCTGGACGGGGTGACGGTGAATACACCCACAAGCATCAGATGCAAAGGACCCGGACTTAGTGATAGTGCTTTTTTATTCTGTTTATCTTGTACGTGTGTTTTATACACTTTGATTACTGTGCCATTAAATACGGTGTTACACTTAGAGTGGGATGCGCTCTGTGTTTTCTTTTGTTTTTTAGCCTTCAGTACGATCAGGAACACAGCCCTGTATCTTTCACTGGAGCAGCACCCACTCGCCATATTGAACTTTGGGAAGTATTTTTACTCCTTACCATCCTGTTATTTTTCTCAACCTGCATTGCCACTTTTTACTTTTTAATTTTTAATTTTCTTTTTTAATGTGTATAGGCATTTATATTGTACTGTGAGTTATGGACTAGTGCACTATGCGTCCTCTCTAATTTTATACTGTACATAGCCATTGTCGCAGCTGAAATACATACACCCAGGTATACTCAAACTTTATTTGTTTATACGAATCAATAGATCCACTTAAGACTAAAAGTGAAATTTAGTTTCTTTCTGGGAAGCGCAGTTTTTTGGTCTAATTCTTTCTTTGTAGTATTTATTTTATTAAGGTACGTATAAAGACATCTGGCATCATTTGTAGTTGCTTAATATGTTCAACCTCTTTAAAAGGGTGACTAAGATAACTTTCCTTTAAAGTGTTATCCTCATGATATCAGTTTTATTAAAATTAATTTTGTATCCTGAGAACAAACTGTATTCCTGAATAATTTCTAAAATAAAGGGGTGCTATGCTGAGTGCCACTCAGAAAGATCATTAAATTGTCAGTTTAAAAAGATAATACTACATTCTAACCCCTTGTATGGATACTTTTCATTATATGTCACAGATAAATAGCTAATGGCTCAATAGGAATATAGGAGAGGAAAGGAGAGAGTGGACACCATTGTCTTGTCCCTTTCAATAAAAATATTTTTTTAGGTGAGGCAAGTCTATTAGTCAAGTGTAGAATTGCAGAAGTGGCCTTTAAATCTAAAATGATCTCAAGTAGAATAAACATAATCCCATTCTATGGAGTTGAATGCCTTAAAAAAGTAAAAAAGGTTTAAAGGGAAGCGCTAAAACAAAGCCAAAGGTATCAATCACTTAAAATATACATTTATTAAAACATATATATATCACATAAAAGGGACGTCTCCCCAAATATCACTGTAAAAAAATGGTAATCCGAATTAAATATTTATAACAGGTGATCCTATGTTGAGATCGCTATATATAAAATCTATTGCACACTAAGTTAACGGCTCTAAAACAAATGATATATTCAGTTAAATTCAGTTAAAAGTCCAGGAAATAGATAAATACTAAAACCACCAAGCTGCCAAAGAAAGTTATTGAGGTAGAACTGTCGGTCAAAAGTACTCTGAATATTCCACACTTCCTTAAGAGAGATAAATACCCAGCATATTAACAGAGGTAGTATGACTTAAGTTCTTGGCAATTTACTTTACCCACGATCTCCTGATCGTCTGCGGTTCACCTTCCCTGTTCGGTATCCCCCTTGAGTGGATCCGACTTGGGTTTCTCGGCGTCTGACGTCACTGAATAGAGTTCTGGCAAAGGGAAGCGGCCAGAGCTTTGCGCTTATTGTAACTTTCACAGGTGCGGTTCTGTGAAAGTTACAATAAGCACCTGTGAAAGTTACAATAAGCGCAAAGCTCTGGCTGCTTCCCTTTGCCGGAACTCTATTCAGTAACGTCAGACGCCGAGAAACCCAAGTCGGATCCACTCGAGGGGGATACCGAACAGGGAAGGTGAACCGCAGATGATCAGGAGATCTTGGGTAAAGTAAATTGCCAAGAACTTAAGTCATACTACCTCTGTTAATATGCTGGGTATTTATCTCTCTTAAGGAAGTGTGGAATATTCAGAGTACTTTTGACCGACAGTTCTACCTCAATAACTTTCTTTGGCAGCTTGGTGGTTTTAATATTTATCTATTTCCTGGACTTTTAACTGAATTTAACTGAATATATCATTTGTTTTAGAGCTGTTAACTTAGTGTGCAATAGATTTTATATATAGCGATCTCAACATAGGATCACCTGTTATAAATATTTAATTCGGATTACCATTTTTTACAGTGATATTTGGGGAGACGTCCTTTTTATGTGATATATATATGTTTTAATAAATGTATATTTTAAGTGATTGATACCTTTGGCTTTGTTTTAGCGCTTCCCTTTAAACCTTTTTTACTTTTTTATTTCATTTTGTGACAATTATAGGGATATTGTCATTTAGGGGGAGTTTGGTAGTCTCATTTGTCCTAGCGCACCTTAGAGCCATTTTCAATTATATTGAGTTGAATGCCTTTTTAGCCTCGGTTGTCAATAGAGCAGAATCGACCTTATGATGTGATTTATTTGTAGTTGGTTTATTCCAATGATGATCTAAAACTAAAAAGTCTTTACGTATATTTTTCACAGGATTTCTACCCACCATAAACCCAGATTGAGAAATATAAATCAAGAGGTTTCATTTTTTTTTCCAATCTCTTTGCAATGTTATACATTAAAAGTTTGTATTATTTTTTTATTAAGTAGAAGGGTCCATAAGATGAAGGGGATTACGGGTCTTTCTCTTAAAAATTAAAGTTATAGTAGTGTATAATAATCCACCATACAAGGCATTGGAGAGCAAGATCAGACATGCACACAGAATATAGTCCAAGTCTGCTCTGTTTATTATCAACAGTGCTGTGGTTATATAGTATACATCACATATGTTGTAAATTGCTTCATACACGCCCCATTATTGCAACATAATCAGTGGAAAGTTACAGAACTTTAGACATAAGATTGTTTATGTAAAGAACCAAAAACTGGGAAATGCTGACCTTGTTAAAAAGCGAAGACTGAATAAAATGAGACTATGTGAAAGGGACAGTTTACCCAAATCAAGACCTATTTTTAATATAATTAACAATCAAAACTAAACCTATGTGTATGTGGCTTTGTTACTAAATCGTTTTATAAAAAATTCTTATTTTTGTAAAGATCCGTTTTAAGACGCTCATAACGATACCTATTTGGGTTTTTTTGGGGGGCCGTGTGACCACAGGAGCACATGTTCCAGACCCCATGGTGACATTGCTGCTAGAGTGAACACAGACCAGCACTCAATAAATGTGCATCCGTGTTCAGCAGTGATTACTTTTCTGCTGTTATTCTTTGTAAAGGGTACCAAACACACAGGCACTCTGCATATAAGAACAGGCCTTTAGTAGCTAACAGACGTTGTTTAAGGGAGAGTTGACAGGTGTGATCGACATTTTCGTAAGCAATTACTAAAACTAGATGTAATTACCAGGGGTTGTTTAGCAAACTGGTGACCTATAGACTGCATTTTGCTCATTTATTTTCTACAAAAGTTAGACCGGTGGTGGTGATCCCATGGCACGAGTGCCCAAGATGGTAAACAGAAGCACTTGAGCAGTGAGAGACAACTGCTGTAAGGGCAGGGACTGCAAGACATCTGCTGTTTCCAGCTCCTACAAAGCCCCTGTATCCTAGTGCTGCTGGTACACAAATCAATATAAGTGGGATTATCGCGGCTATCGCACCTAAGAGACCGACAGGGTCAGAGTGTGGATATCCAGAAGCTAACTCTGCCTACACATCAATAATCTAACTTTTGGAGTATGCATCATTCTTTGCCCAGTAGCAGGCTTTTTCATAGATGCGGCGGTGCACAATGCTGCTTCAGGCATTCTCCAATAGTTCGATTATTGATGTGTAGGAAGAGTTAGCTTCTGGATGTCCACACTCTGACCCTCCTGGGTGGGATAGCCGCGATAATCCCACTTATATTGATTTGTGTACCAGCAGCATTAGGATACAGGGGATTTGTAGGAGCTGGAAACAGCAGATGTCTTGTGGTCCCTGCACTTACAGCACTTGTCTCTCACTGCTCAATCAGCCTCTCTGCTTACTAGCCTAGACCTTGCTCTGCTCTCCTGGTATCAGCCCTGAGCCCTGGACTGCTCAGAGCCAGTATTTTGTGCACCTCAGCACATAGTGCTTCACATCATAGTTATTCACATCTGTGCACGGCTTATTTACGTATAGAATTTGCTATTGGAGGGGGGAGGCGTGCTAACTTCTCTTTCAGCTCAGCCCTTTCTTTAGGGAGTGTCAGCATTGTTGTAAAAATACACAGGAGAGGCAAATGTAAAAGTATATTTTTACAAATGTACTTTTGAAAAATATTAATCTATATATATTTTGCACAGTTGATGCTTTAACTATCTGTCTATCAAATTTTTCAGGTGACTGCACTGGCCCTTTACGCTAGAAAAGGCATGGTTACGGAAATGTTGACCTTGTTAAAAAGATAAGACTGAATAAAATGAGACTATGTTAATGCTAGAAAAGGCTTGGTTATGATTAACAACCAGATAGGTGGGAGAAGGGGGGGGGGTGCTTTTTTCCCCTTACTTAGTCATATACACTAGAGACACAATATTACACAATGTGATGCTGTGAAATCACCTTTTATACTCTTTTCTCTTGTAAGGTGTATCCAGTCCACGGATTCATCCATTACTTGTGGGATATTCTCCTTCCTAACAGGAAGTGGCAAAGAGAGCACACAGCAGAGCTGTCCATATAGCTCCCCCTCTAGCTCCACCCCCCTGTCATTCTCTTTGCCGGCTCTAAGCAATAGGGTCCCTCTCGGAAGGGTAAAGTGAATGTGGTGTTAGATTTGTAGTTATTTGTTCTACAAGCAAAAGTTTGTTATTTAAAATGGTACCGGTGTGTACTATTTACTCTCCAGCAGAAAAGAGATGAAGATTTCTGCAGAGAGGAAGATGATTTTAGCATGTTGTAACTAAAATCCACTGCTGTTCCCACACAGGACTGAGGAGTACAAGAAAACTTCAGTTGGGGGGAACGGTTTGCAGGTTAGGCTGCAATAAGGTATGTTCAGTCATTTATTTCTAGACAAGACTGTGATAATGCTAGAAAAGGACTGATAAGATCCCCATGAGGGAAGGGTAAGCTTTATTCAGAGACTAGCGGCTAGATTTAGAGTTCGGCGGTAGATGGGCTGTTAACGCCACGCGTGTTTTATGTCTAACGCACGGCATTGTTTGACTCCGGTATTTAGAGTTAATATAAGACCATCTAACGATGCTCCTAACGCGTGTATGTCACACGCGTAATCCTGCCCGCGTTAGACAGTCTCCCATAGAGAACAATGGGAAAGGCAAAAAATAGCTTTTTTCACCTAACACTCGATCTCGCGAGAAATACGCACAGCTCGGTCATATGACGCATACCACATCATGCACAACAATAACACGCCGCAAATGTCACAACATCAATCAATCAACAAAGCACACAAGCATTACACATTCACAAGCGGGGGAAGTTTTAATACTATTTATACGGGGAATACGCATATACTTTAAGATGCGGAAAATCGCACAATAACAACAAGGATTAAAAAATATATACATACACTAAAAAAAAAATCGCATTCAATATCATTATATATTATGAAAAACATACATATACAACACTTCACGAAGAACACACCATCGCAAATTCACATTTAAAAAGAATACTATTGGACAATGTTAGAGAAAACGACCACTATGACATCATCGCATTCTACACATTCCACAAATACCAACTCAAAATGAGCATGCGCAAATTAACACACCTAATACACATTGCAATAATATTAATTGCTAATAAAGCACACCTGAACACTAATTACAATGGAAATTGGGACATCATTAAACATTTACACAGGGTATATAAGCACCACACAAGCAGGGCTTCTTTGACTGTGTTGCTGGTGGGTCTTTGGAGAGTTAAGAATAGAGATTTTGCGATTTTTTGAGAGTGAGTTAGTGTTAGTGTGAGAGAGTCAGTTGGTAGTGTTAGCGTGAGAGAGTCAGTTGGTAGTGTTAGCGTGAGATAGTCAGTTGGTAGTGTTAGCGTGAGAGAGTGAGTGAGTTAGTGGGAGGTAGCGGGAGTGGGAGAGAGTCTGTTAGTGGGAGCGTGAGTGAGTTAGTGGGAGTTATTAGTGATAGTTGTTAGTGTGAGCGTCAGTTAGTGGTAGTTAGTGAGCGTTAGTGGGAGTGTTTGTTATTGAGAATTAGAAGTAGTGTTAGTTAGCGAGCGAGTGATTTATCTGTACACTTAACACATTTACACGCAAACACATTCAATACATACATACACTTATCAATAACACTACATACACTCCATACCCCCTACCCCCTCATACTACACTCCATACCCCATTCCTTGTAGTCCCATTCCCTTTCATCCCATTTACTCTTATCCCATACCCCATACCCATCCCATACCCATCCCCTAGTTACATTTAGTTTACATATCCTCCTTTTAGTCTTATTCTTTTCGTTTATTTAAATACTCCTTACCCTCTTTGTTTTTTTTTACATCCCTCACACTTTAAGCACCTTTTTTGTCTTTTTAGTTCTTTATTTTGACCCCCTTTCATTTCATCACACTCACTTTTTTTTGATTATTTGGGGTTTAGTTTAGGGAGGAGATGGAGGCCAGGCAGGGGACAGGTAGAGGGGGGAGTAGAGGGAGGGGGAGAGGAACAGGGCAGGAAGGGGGGCAGGAAGGGGGGCAGGAAGCGGGGGTGGAAGCGGTGGGTGGACCCAGCCACTTGGTTCAAGATGAACAAGTGGCTGGGCCCACCCACCGCTTCCACCCCCGCTTCCTGCCCCCCTTCCTGCCCCCCTTCCTGCCCTGTTCCTCTCCCCCTCCCTCTCCTCCCCCCTCTACCTGTCCCCTGCCTGGCCTCCATCTCCTCCCTAAACTAAACCCCAAATAATCAAAAAAAAGTGAGTGTGATGAAATGAAAGGGGGTCAAAATAAAGAACTAAAAAGACAAAAAGGTGCTTAAAGTGTGAGGGATGTAAAAAAAACAAAGAGGGTAAGGAGTATTTAAATAAACGAAAAGAATAAGACTAAAAGGAGGATATGTAAACTAAATGTAACTAGGGGATGGGTATGGGATGGGTATGGGGTATGGGATAAGAGTAAATGGGATGAAAGGGAATGGGACTACAAGGAATGGGGTATGGAGTGTAGTATGGGGGTAGGGGGTATGGAGTGTATGTAGTGTTATTGATAAGTGTATGTATGTATTGAATGTGTTTGCGTGTAAATGTGTTAAGTGTACAGATAAATCACTCGCTCGCTAACTACCACTACTTCTAATTCTCAATAACAAACACTCCCACTAACGCTCACTAACTACCACTAACTGACGCTCACACTAACAACTATCACTAATAACTCCCACTAACTCACTCACGCTCCCACTAACAGACTCTCTCCCACTCCCTCTACTCCACTAACTCACTCACTCTCTCACGCTAACACTACCAACTGACTATCTCACGCTAACACTACCAACTGACTCTCTCACGCTAACACTACCAACTGACTCTCACTAACACTAACTCACTCTCAAAAATCGCAAATCTCTATTCTTAAATCTCCAAAGACCAGCAACACAGTCAAAGAAGCCTGCTTGTGTGGTGCTTATATACCCTGTGTAAATGTTTAATGATGTCCCAATTTCCATTGTAATTAGTGTTCAGGTGTGCTTTATTAGCAATTAATATTATTGCAATGTGTATTAGTGTGTTAATTTGCGCATGCTCATTTGAGTTGGTATTTGTGGAATGTGTAGAATGCGATGATGTCATAGTGGTCGTTTTCTTAACATTGTCCAAAGTATTCTTTTTAAATGTGAATTTGCGATGGTGTGTTCTTCGTGAAGTGTTGTATATGTATGTTTTTCATATATATAATGATATTGAATGCGATTTTTTTTTAGTGTATGTATATATTTTTTAATCCTTGTTGTTATTGTGCGATTTTCCGCATCTTAAAGTATATGCGTATTCCCCGTATAAATAGTATTAAAACTTCCCCCGCTTGTGAATGTGTAATGCTTGTGTGCTTTGTTGATTGATTGATGTTGTGACATTTGCGGCGTGTTATTGTTGTGCATGATGTGGTATGCGTCATATGACCGAGCTGTGCGTATTCTCGCGAGATCGAGTGTTAGGTGAAAAAAGCTATTTTTTGCCTTTCCCATTGTTCTCTATGGGAGACTGTCTAACGCGGGCAGGATTACGCGTGTGACATACACGCGTTAGGAGCATCGTTAGATGGTCTTATATTAACTCTAAATACCGGAGTCAAACAATGCCGTGCGTTAGACATAAAACACGCGTGGCGTTAACAGCCCATCTACCGCCGAACTCTAAATCTAGCCGTAGTCTCTGAATAAAGCTTACCCTTCCCTCATGGGGATCTTATCAGTCCTTTTCTAGCATTATCACAGTCTTGTCTAGAAATAAATGACTGAACATACCTTATTGCAGCCTAACCTGCAAACCGTTCCCCCCAACTGAAGTTTTCTGTACTCCTCAGTCCTGTGTGGGAACAGCAGTGGATTTTAGTTACAACATGCTAAATCATCTTCCTCTCTGCAGAAATCTTCATCTCTTTTGCTGGAGAGTAAATAGTACACACCGGTACCATTTTAAATAACAAAAACTTTTTTGTTAGAACAAATAACTACAAATCTAACACACATTCACTTTACCCTTCCGAGAGGGACCCTATTGCTTAGAGCCGGCAAAGAGAATGACAGGGGGGTGGAGCTAGAGGGGGAGCTATATGGACAGCTCTGCTGTGTGCTCTCTTGCCACTTCCTGTTAGGAAGGAGAATATCCCACAAGTAATGGATGAATCCGTGGACTGGATACACCTTACAAGAGAAAAAGAGTATAAAGGTGATTTCACAGCATCACATTGTGTAATATTGTGCTCTAGTGTATATGACTAAGTAAGGGGAAAAAAGCACCCCCCCCCCTTCTCACCTATCAGGTTGTTAATCATAACCAAGCTTTTCTAGCATTAACATAGTCTCATTTTTATTCAGTCTTATTTTTTAACAAGGTCAACATTTCGCGTAACCATGCCTTTTCTAGCGTAAAGGGCCAGTGCAGTCACCTGAAAAATTTGATAGACAGATAGTTTAAAGCATCAACTGTGCAAAATATATATAGATTAATATTTTTCAAAAGTACATTTGTAAAAATATACTTTTACATTTGCCTCTCTGTGTATTTTTACAACAATGCTGACACCCTAAAGAAAGGGCTGAGCTGAAAGAGAAGTTAGCACGCTCCCCCCCTCCAATAGCAAATTCTATACGTAAATAACCGTGCACAGATGAATAACTATGATGTGAAGCACTATGTGCTGAGGTGCACAAAATACTGGCTCTGAGCAGTCCAGGGCTCAGGGCTGATACCAGGAGAGCAGAGCAAGGTCTAGGCTAGTAAGCAGAGAGGCTGATTGAGCAGTGAGAG
>NC_069503.1:122407612-122417215 GCF_027579735.1 Bombina bombina
AACCTACTTCTCCCACTCGCCCCTGCACACTGTGGATCCTCTCCAACTTTCCAACCTTATTAAAAAATGCCTCCCCCACACTTCCACGATATCCTGCCCTGACCTTGCTACAACCCACTATAACAATACCCTCTGCTCTGCACTTGACACCTTTGCTCCTCCCCAAATACGCAAAACCCCACGTCGTCAGTTCCAACCCTGGCACTCTAAGCAAACACACTAACTGCAAAAATGCTCCTGTGCTGCTGAACGTGCCTGGAGGAAATCCTGCTCTGAACCAGATTTCCTCCACTATAAGTTCATTCTTTATTCTTACTTCTCTGCCCTTCACTTACTGTAGCCAAGAAAACCTATTTCTCTTCTCTTATATCTACTCACTCCTCAAACCCTAAATGTCTCTTCTCCATTTTCAACTCTCTCCTCTATCCACCTGCACCACCCCCTTCATCTGCCTTTAGTGCTACTTTTTCAACAAATCACTTACCATCAAAGTAATATCCCAACACAAGACTGCAACCTTCCATCTCCGCCCCCGGCCACCCCCTTCACCACTCTCAGCACCTTCCCCCCAACCACTGAGAATGGTCTTCCTCACACCTCACTACCTGCCTACCCTATCCCTTCACATCTAATACCGTCTCTGTCTTCTACCCTCACTCCAGCTCTTACTCACATATTCATCCTATCCCTTTCTACCGGTTCAATCCCATCTTCCTTCAAACATGCAAAGCCACCCCATCCTCAAAAAACCCTCCCTCTACCCCAATTCTCCTGCAAACTACCGCCCCATATCACTGCTCCCGCTAGCTTCAAAAGTCCTGGAAAAACTAGTTTTAGATCGCCTAACCCACTTCTTGTCCTGCAACTCATTGCTTGACCCCTTGAAATCTGGCTTCCTTCCCCAACACTCAACTGAGACTGCCCTCACCAAGGCTACTAACGATCTTCTTTCTGCTAAAAACAATGGCCATTATTCAATATTTACCTTACTTGACCTGTCTGCTGCCTTTGACACCGTTGACCATCCCCTTCTCCTACGGACTCTCAGCTCCCTTGGGCTCTCTGACACTGCCCTCTCCTGGATTCACTCTTATCTTTCTAATAGGTCCTTTTCTGTCTCCTTTGCTGGCGACTACTCCTCTCCATTGCCTCTGTCTGTTGGAGTATCTCAAGGTTCTGTTCTAGGTCCTCTACTGTTTTCTAATTATACTTCCTCACTGGGTAAACTTATCAGCCCAGAGGCAGAACTTTTTTTCATTTTCTGCGATGAGAATTTTTTTAGTGAAATTTTTTCTGCAGTGTCTCTAAGGAGCCGGTGTTGCTGTGTTTGTTGCCCTTACTCTGTGTTCATGAGGACAGGTTCATGTACAGCCTCGCTGATGTCTGCTGTACGTTCCCACAGGGTCAGTCTGCCTGGGAACCTGCTCTACTGTACTGCTGGGGTCTATATGCTTATTTTGGAGGGGCTGCTGCTCCATGCTTATATTGCTGATGTATACTATATCCTTCTTAAAGGATGGCACTTAGATATTAGTGTGTGTGTATATATATATATATATATATATATATATATATACACACACACACATACCTACATATACACATACATACACACTGTATATTATTTATTTATTTATTACAACCTCAGAGTTGATTCCAGTAAAGAGATCTTTAAAAAAAAAAAAAACGCTGGAAGAACAAATAATATAATACACACCCATTTAAAAAAAAAAATCTGTTATACATGACAAAGGCTGAAGCTTTTTACAAATGTACACACACCATATATACACACACACCATATACATACACCATATACACATACACACACCATATACACACACACAACATATACACACACAACATATACACACACACACAACATATACACACACACAACATATACACACACAACATATACACACACACAACATACACACACACACACACCATGCACACAACATATACACACACAACATATACACACACACACACACACACATATATATATATACACACGCACACACACACACACCATATATAGATACACACACACAACATATACACATACACAACATATACACACACAACATATACACACACAACATATACACACACACACACACACACCCACACACCATACACACACACACACACACCATATACACATACACACACATACACAACATATATACACACACAACATATACACATACACCCACACACAACATATACACACAACATATACACATACACACACACACACAACATAATCACGCACTTATTTAAGAACAAAAAAAAAATCTGTCTAAGTATTTTGGTTGGCTCCTACACTCCTAGAATAAATTTGCTAAGTCCTGACTTACCTTTTCTGCAATGTTCCCTGTACCGCACTGGAGTTCAGGAAGTGAGAGGAAATTTAAAAGAGAGGAATGTAGCAAATATTTAAGAACGAAACAGTGACATCTGCAGGCAGAAATTAAAAGTGCAGGCAAAAAAATTTTTTTAACTGCCACTGCCGTTCTTTCTGTAGAGACCCTTCAATTTCTGCGATAAGAACGCAGATCGCATAGTGTTCTGCCTTGGGGCTTATCAGTAGCTATGGCTTCAACTATCACCTGTATGCTGATAATACTCAGATCTACCTATCCACCCCCGCACTCTCTTCTTCTGTCCTTTCTCATATCAGTGTCTACTTATCAGGCATTTCCTCTTGGATAGCCTCTCACCAACTAAAAATCAACATGTCCAAGACTGAGCTCCTTCTAATCCCCCCTCTAATTCTACCCCGGTTTCTAACTTTTCAATCACTATTGGTGACACCACTATCTCCCCATCACTCCAAGTCCGCTGCCTAGGAGTTACACTTGACTCAAATCTGTCCTTCATACCCCACCTCCAGTTGCTCTCTTCATCCTGTCGCAACCACCTACGAAATATCTCCAAAATTTGTCCATTTCTGAGTTCTGAAACTACTATACAGCTAATCCACTCCCTGGTAATTTCCCGACTTGACTACTGTAATAACCTACTAACTGGCCTCCCTCTCTCCCGCCTCTCACCTCTTCAATCCATCCTAAATGCCTCTGCTAGGCTAATCCACCTCTCCTGACGCTCTGTATCTGCTGCACCTCTCTGTGAGTCCCTTCACTGGCTACCCATTAACAGTAGAATTAAATTCAAATTTCTCACCCTGGCCTACAAAGCCCTCACCAACCCTGCCCCCCCCCCCCCACCTGTCCTCACTCATCAACAAATATAATCCAGCTCGCCCCCTAAGATCCAACAATGACCTGCTCTTTGCATCCTCTACCATCACCTCCTCCCATGCTAGACTACAGGACTTCTCTCATGCGGCACCAACCCTCTGGAACGCACTTCGTAGAGCTGTCAGACTTTCCCCTAACCTTTCCTCCTTCAAACGCTCCCTAAAGACCTTTTTGTTCAGGGAAACCTATCTCCAAATCAGTAACAAATGAATTCCACTTGCCTAATAGCTGCCCTCATCTCCTCACTAACATCATTCTCACCTTTGCAGTCCCCACCTCCTGTTTCTCACCCTCCTACCCATCTAGATTGTAAGATCTCACAGAAACAGGGCCCTCAATTCCCCCTGTATTTGTTAAACTTTGTCTGGTGTCTTTTATATTGTATTGTACTGTACTTTTATCTTTGTACCCATGGACAGAATCTGTTGACACTTTATAAATGAAGAATTATAATAAGTTGCCTGGTATATCTGGGCTTGATTGTGTTTTTGGATGAGATCAGACTGATAAACTGCAGGAAAGTTGTTCTGTGAAAGGCACAGACTGGGTAAATGAGACTGCACCCTGGGTGGAGACTATCCCATACAGGACCGTCTTTAACACAGGGCAAAAGGGGCAGTCTCTGTTGAGGGGCCCAAGAGTCCAAAAAAAAAATAATTTTTTTTTTTTTTTTTAAATAATGGTTTATACCAGACTGTTGATGTGACATGGGGAATACACACATTCAGTCCTATTACTGTCACAGTCAAAAATACTCTGCTTATATATATTTTTTTTTTTTAAAAACTGTGCCAGACCGTGCCGGTGTCATGTGACATGCCAAGCTATTGCCATGTGCTGTTTTAGATGTGCACTGTGCAGCACTGAATGCAAAGTCCTAACTCGGCATCCAGCCAATCCCACTGCATCAGAAAAGGTCCTGCTGGGGTTACCACTGTTACCAGGTAACTGCTCTGGTGGTGGGGATTGTTTCTGGGTAGGGCTGACTGTAGGCTCATGCAGCAGAAAGATGGAGCGGCAGGCACGTGAGGATTTGAGCATCTGTGCAGTTGCATACACTGCTCTCTTCAGTCTTGAGGCTGTGTGAATCATCTCACACTGTATCCATGCAGCCTTGGACAGACAGCATCCATTCTGCTGGTCCCCTTATTAATGCCTGGGATAAGCATAAGGCTATCCTACATATTAATTACTGCCTGGGATAAGCTAAGTATAAGGCTATCCTACATACTAATAAATGACTGGGATAAGCATAAGGCTATCCTGCATACTAATTACTGCCTGGGATAACAGACATCCCAACTCTCCCTGAAGTTCAGGGAGTCTCCCTGATTTTAATAGCGGCTCCCTGATGCCAGCAAATGGAGTGCAATCTCACTGAAACTCCCAAGTACCATGATCCAATGTGGCCCAAATCCGGAAAAGTGTTTCTTTAAGGAATGCCTTTAGTTGCTGGGACGTTATAGAACCCTCAAAGCATGCATCAGCAACCAAAAAGCCCCCACTGATTCTAATAAAATAAAACACAAATACTATCTTATTTACTGCACGTAATTAAACTTCGTATTCTAAAATATTTAAGCATTCAACAAGCGTACGATCACTGGAAAATAGGTTTGTTGTATGTGGTTGTGCAATAAAACTACTTTTTTTTTTAATGTGACTTTAGTGGGAAGCTACTTTAATTATAAGTCTCTATCTTATTTTGGGTTTTAAGGTGTCCAGTATATAACTGGGGGGGGGGGGGGGTGGCGAAGCAGTAGTGGGTGAAGTCACCTCCCTGAAATGAGTTTTTGCAGGTTGGGATGTCTGGGATAAGCTAAGTATAAGGCTATCCTACATACTAATAAATGACTGGAATAAGCATAAGGCTATCCTGCATACTAATTACTGCCTGGGATAAGCATAAGACTATCCTACATACTAATTAATGACTGGGATAAGCATAAGGCTATCCTACACACTAATTAATGCCTGGGATAAGCATAAGTCTATCCTACATACTAATTACTGCCTGGGATAAGCAGACGCATACCTTACATACTAATTAATGCCTGGCATAAGCATAAAGCTATCCTACATACTATTTAATGCCTGGCATAAGCATAACACTACCCTACCTACTAAATATGGTCAGACTTGATGAGTCCATGGTTCGTATGTGTCTTCAAAATCTGTTTCTATATTACTTTCTTTATATTTTCAGATATTGTCAACTGTGTTCAATTTGTATTTGAAGATTTTCCTGTATAGCGATGTAATATACATTTAATTATTTAAAAAGTCCATATTTATTTTTTAGAACATTGAAATATGTTTCTAATAAAGTAGATGTTTGAAAAATGAAATATTTATATAAACATTGTTCAATATATTATAAATAAATATACTGGTATTTAATAAAGAGTATATTTCATTGTAAATATCTATGTATAATAATACAGAATTTTTATTTTACAAGAACACTAACCATTGAATTTGTAACCAGCCTAGTTCCCATTTCTATGCAGCAATCAACCACTAGGGGGTGATATACATTTTAGCTGTAAACGTTCTTAGTGTGGGAACTAGCGACAAATACTTGCCATGTGATCTGTGACATCACAAACACCTTAGCCATATGGGAACTAGTCACACCGTTTGGTAGCATTTTTAACTTTGCTTTCTATACAGGCTGCAGCGAGTAAGGTAAAGGTGAGTGTATGAGACAGATTGTATAATGTGCTGTAATGTGTGTGTGTCATGTAGTCCTGTGATTAGATATATATAGGCTGTGGTACTGTATAATGTGCTGTAATCTGTGTGTGTCATGTAGTCCTGTGATTAGATATATATAGGCTGTGGTACTGTATAATGTGCTGTAATCTGTGTGTGTCATGTAGTCCTGTGATTAGATATATATAGGCTATAGTACTGTATAATGTGCTGTAATCTGTGTGTGTGTCATGTAGCCCTGTGATTAGATATATATAGGTTGTGATACTGTATAATGTGCTGTAATCTGTGTGTGTGTGTGTCATGTAGTACTGTGATTAGATATATATAGGTTGTGGTACTGTGTAATGTGCTGTAATCTGTGTGTGTGCCATGTAGTCCTGTGATTAGATATATATAGGCTGTGGTACTGTATAATGTGCTGTAATCTGTGTGTGTCATGTAGCCCTGTGATTAGATATATATAGGCTGTGGTACTGTGTAATCTGCTGTAATCTGTGTGTGTGTATCATGTAGCCCTGTGATTAGATATATATAGGCTGTGGTACTGTATAATGTGCTGTAATCTGTGTGTGTCATGTAGCCCTGTGATTAGATATATATAGGCTGTGGTACTGTATAATGTGCTGTAATCTGTGTGTGTGTCATGTAGCCCTGTGATTAGATATATATAGGCTGTGGTACTGTATAATGTGCTGTAATCTGTGTGTGTCATGTAGCCCTGTGATTAGATATATATAGGCTGTGGTACTGTATAATGTGCTGTAATCTGTGTGTGTGTCATGTAGCCCTGTGATTAGATATATATAGGCTGTGGTACTGTATAATGTGCTGTAATCTGTGTGTGTCATGTAGTCCTGTGATTAGATATATATAGGCTGTGGTACTGTATAATGTGCTGTAATCTGTGTGTGTCATGTAGCCCTGTGATTAGATATATATAGGCTGTGGTACTGTGTAATCTGCTGTAATCTGTGTGTGTGTATCATGTAGTCCTGTGATTAGATATATATAGGCTGTGGTACTGTATAATGTGCTGTAATCTGTGTGTGTGTCATGTAGCCCTGTGATTAGATATATATAGGCTGTGGTACTGTATAATGTGCTGTAATCTGTGTGTGTCATGTAGTCCTGTGATTAGATATATATAGGCTGTGGTATTGTATAATGTGCTGTAATCTGTGTGTGTGTCATGTAGCCCTGTGATTAGATATATATAGGCTGTGGTACTGTGTAATGTGCTGTAATCTGTGTGTGTGTGTCATGTAGCCCTGTGATTAGATATATATAGGCTGTGGTACTGTGTAATGTGCTGTAATCTGTGTGTGTATCATGTAGCCCTGTGATTAGATATATATAGGCTGTGTTACTGTATAATGTGCTGTAATCAGTGTGTGTGTCATATAGCCCTGTGATTATATATATATAGGCTGTGGTACTGTATAATGTGCTGTAATCTGTGTGTGTCATGTAGCCCTGTGATTAGATATATATAGGCTGTGGTACAGTATAATGTGCTGTAATCTGTGTGTGTGTCATGTAGCCCTGTGATTAGATATATATAGGCTGTGGTACTGTATAATGTGCTGTAATCTGTGTGTGTGTGTCATGTAGCCCTGTGATTAGATATATATATAGGCTGTGGTACTGTATAATGTGCTGTAATCAGTGTGTGTATCATGTAGCCCTGTGATTAGATATATATAGGCTGTAGTACTGTATAATGTGCTGTAATCTGTGTGTGTGTCATGTAGTCCTGTGATTAGATATATATAGGCTGTGGTACTGTACAATGTGCTGTAATCTGTGTGTGTGTGTCATGTAGTCCTGTAATTATATATATATAGGCTATGGTACTGTATAATGTGCTGTAATCTGTGTGTGTGTCATGTAGTCCTGTGATTAGATATATATAGGCTGTTGTACTGTATAATGTGCTGTAATCTGTGTGTGTGTGTCATGTAGTCCTGTGATTAGATATATATAGGCAGTGGTACTGTATAGTGTGCAGTAATCTGTGTGTGTCATGTAGTCCTGTGATTAGATATATATAGGCTGTGGTACTGTATAATGTGCTGTAATCTGTGTGTGTGTCATGTAGCCCAGTGATTAGATATATATATATAGGCTGTGGTACTGTATAATGTGCTGTAATCTGTGTGTGTGTCATGTAGCCCTGTAATTAGATATATATAGGCTGTGGTACTGTATAATGTACTGTAATCTGTGTGTGTGTCATGTAGTCCTGTGATTAGATATATATATATATAGGCTGTGGTACTGTGTAATGTGCTGTAATCTGTGTGTGTGTGTGTGTGTGTGTGTCATGTAGCCCTGTGATTAGATATATATAGGCTGTGGTACTGTATAGTGTGCTGTAATCTGTGTGTGTGTGTGTCATGTAGTCCTGTGATTAGATATATATAGGCTGTGGTACTGTATAGTGTGCAGTAATCTGTGTGTGTCATGTAGTCCTGTGATTAGATATATGTAGGTTGTGGTACTGTATAATGTGCTGTAATCTGTGTGTGTCATGTAGCCATGTGATTAGATATATATAGGTTGTGGTACTGTATAATGTGCTGTAATCTGTGTGTGTGTTATGTAGCCCTGTGATTAGATATATATAGGCTGTGGTACTATATAATGTGCTGTAATCTGTGTGTGTGTCATGTAGCCCTGAGATTAGATATATATAGGCTGTGGTACTGTATAATGTGCTGTAATCTGTGTGTGTGCGCCATGTAGTCCTGTAATTAGATATATATAGGCTGTGGTACTGTATAATGTGCTGTAATCTGTGTGTCATGTAGTCCTGTGATTAGATATATATAGGCTGTGGTACTGTATAATGTGCTGTTATCTGTGTGTGTGTCATGTAGCCCTGTGATTAGATATATATAGGCTGTGATACTGTATAATGTGCTGTAATATGTGTGTGTCATGTAGCCCTGTGATTAAATATATATATAAGCTGTGATACTGTATAATGTGCTGTAATCTGTGTGTGTGTGTGTGTGTGTGTGTGTCATGTAGCCCTGTGTTTAGATATATATAGGCTGTGGTACTGTATAATGTGCTGTAATCTGTGTGTGTCATGTAGTCCTGTGATTAGATATATATATATAGACTGTGTTACTGTATAATGTGCTGTAATCTGTGTGTGTGTGTGTGTGTCATGTAGCCCTGTGCTTAGATATATATAGGCTGTGATACTGTATAATATGCTGTAATCTGTGTGTGTCATGTAGCCCTGTGATTAGATATATATAGGCTGTGCTACTGTATAATGTGCTGTAATCTGTGTGTGTGTGTCATGTAGCCCTGTGATTAGATATATATAGGCTGTGGTACTGTATAATGTACTGTAATCCGTGTGTGTGTCATGTAACCCTGTGATTATATATATATATATATATATAGAGTCTACACTATATTATAGACTGTGGTACTGTATAATGTGCTGTAATCTGTGTGTGTCATGTAGCCCTGTTATTAGATATATATAGGCTGTGCTACTGTATAATGTGCTGTAACCTGTGTGTGTCACGTAGCCCTGTGATTAGATATATATAGGCTGTGGTACTGTAAAATGTGCTGTAATCTGTGTGTGTGTGTG
>NC_069503.1:122417415-122519915 GCF_027579735.1 Bombina bombina
ACTAAAATTTCACCACAGCTCGCTCACCCAATGACCCCTCTACGATATCACAAAGTTTGGAGACTTTTTACTGTGGAATTTTAAAATATGGGACCCATATGGTCCCTCGAATTGCATAAATAGGCCCTTTTCAGCAAATTAACTTAGGAATAAAAAAGAAATCTCCCATTGTTCCACTAAAATTTCACCACAGCTAGCTCACACAATGACCCCTCATAACGTATCACTAATTTTCGACTATTTTTACTGTGGAATTTAAAAATATTGGGCCCCAAAAGTCCCTCAAATTGCAAAAATAGGCACTTTCCAAAAATTTCACTTTGGGATAAAAAGGAAATCTCCCATTGTGCCACTAAATTTCCACCACAGCTAGCTCACACAATGACCCCTCTACGATATCACAAAGTTTGGAGACTTTTTACTGTGGAATTTAAAAAATATTGGGCCCCATATGTCCCTCAAATTGCAAAAATAACCACTTTCCAAAAATTTCACTTTGAATAAAAAATAAATCTCCCATTGTGCCACTAAATTTCCACCACAGCTATCTCACACAATGACCCCTCTACGATATCACACATTTTGAAACTCAATATTTAATATTCAAAAGTAAAAAATACTAATGATACTCTGTGATATTGTAGAGTATTCACACTACAGTGTGAATTTTCGTGATATTTGGAAGCCATTTTTTAAAATTATACATAAAAAAGTACCAAGTACTTTGTGAAATTATAGAGGGGTCATAGTGTGAGCTAGCTGTAGTGGAAATTTAGTGGGCACAATGGGAGATTTTGCTTTTATCCCTAAGTGAAATTGCTTAAAAGTGATGATTTTTCCAATTTGAGGGAAATTTTGGGGCCAATATTTTTAAAATTCACAGTAAAAACTCCCCATACTTTGACATATCCTAGAGGGGTCATTGTGTGAGCTAGCTGTGGTGGAAATTTAGTGGCACAATGGAGATTTCTTTTTATCGCAAAGTGAAATTTTTTGAAAGTGCCTATTTTGGAAATTCAAGGTACATTTGGGGACCAATTTTTTTAAAATTACACAGTAAAAACTCCCCATACTTTGTAATATCGTAGAGGGGTCATTGTGTGAGCTAGCTGTGGTGGAAATTTAGTGGCACAATGGGAGATTTATTTTTTAATTCCTAAGTGAATTTGCTGAAAAGGGCCTATTTCTGCAAATTCATTGGACATTTGGGGCCCAATATTTTTAAAATTCAACAGTAAAAAGTACCCATACTTTGTAATATCCTAGCGAGGTCATTGTGTGAGCTACGCTGTGGTGAAAATTTTGTGGCACAATGGGAGATTTTGCTTTTATCCCTAAGTGAATTTGCTGAAAATTGCCTATTTTTTTAAAATTCAAGGACATTTGGGGCCCAATATTTTTAAAATTCCACAGTAAAAAGTCTCCAAACTTTGTGATACCGTAGAGGGGTCATTGTGTGAGCTAGCTGTAGTGGAAATTTTAGTGGAACAATGGGAGATTTCTTCTTTATTCCTAAGTGAATTTGCTGAAAAGGGCCGATTTATGAAATTCAGGGACATATTGGGGCCCAATATTTTTAAAATTCCACAGTAAAAATGGTCCAAACTTAGTGATACCGTAGAGGGGTCATTGTGTGAGCTAGCTGTAGGTGAAATTTTAGTGGAACAATGGGAGATTTCTTCTTTATTCCTAAGTTAATTTGCTGAAAAGGGCTGATTTATGAAATTCAAGGGGACATTTGGGGCCCAATATTTTTAAAATTCCACAGTAAAAAATGGTCCAAACTAGTGATACACCGTAAGGGGGTCATTGTGTGAGCTAGCTGTGGTGAAATTTTAGGCGGAACAATGGGAGATTTCTTTTTTATTCCTAGTTAATTTGCTGAAAAGGGCCTATTATGCAATTCGAGGGACATATGGGTCCCAATATTTTTTAAAATTCCACAGTAAAAAGTCTCCAAACTTTGTGATATGGTAGAGGGGGGTCATTGTGTGAGCATAGCTGTGGTGAAATTTTAGTGGGAACAAAGGGAGATTTCTTTTTTATTCCTAAGGTGAAGTTTGCTGAAAAGGGGCCGATTTATGAAATTCAAGGACATTTGGGGCACAATATTTTTAAAATATCCACAGTAAAAATGTGTTCCAAACTTAGTGATACTGTAGAGGGGGGTCATTGTGTGAAGCTAGCTGTAATGAAATTTTAGTGGAACAATGGGAGATTTCTTTTTTATTCCTAAGTTAATTTGCTGAAAAGGGCCTATTTATGCAATTCGTGGGACATATGGGTCCCAATATTTTTAAAATTTCACAGTAAAAAGTCTCCAAACTTTGTGATATCGTAGAGGGGTCATTGTGTGAGCTAGCTGTGGTGAAATTTTAGTGGAACAATGGGAGATTTCTTTTTTATCCCAAAGTGAAATTTTTGGAAAGTGCCTATTTTTGCAAATTGAGGGGACATTTGGGGGCCCAATATTTTAAAATTCCACGTAAAAATGGTCCAAACTTAGGTGATCACCGTAGAGGGGTCTTGTGTGAGCTAGCTGTGGTGATATTTTAGTGGAACAATGGGAGATTTCTTTTTTAACCCAAAGTGAAATTTTTTGGAAAGTGCCTATTTTTGCAATTTGGAGGGACATTTGGGGCCCAATATTTTTAAAATTCCACAGTAAAAAGTCTCCAAACTTTGTGATATCGTAGAGGGGGTCATTGTGTGAGCTAGCTGTGGTGGACATTTTAGTGGAACAATGGGAAATTTATTTTTTATTCCTGTTAATTTGCTGAAAAGGTCCCTATTTATGCAATTCGAGGGACATATGGGTCCCAATATTTTTAAAATTCCACAGTAAAAAGTCTCCAAACTTTGTGATATCGTAAGAGGGGGTCATTGTGTGAGCTAGCTGTGGTGAAATTTTAGTGGAACAATGGGAGATTTCTTTTTAATTCCTAAGTGAATTTGCTGAAAAGGGCCGATTTATGAAATTCGAGGGACATTTGGGGCCCAATACTTTTAAAATTCCACAGTAGAAATGGTCCAAACTTAGTGATTTCGTAGAGGGGTCATTGTGTGAGCTAGCTGTGGTGACATTTTAGTGGAACAATGGGAAATTTCTTTTTTATTCCTGTTAATTTGCTGAAAAGGTCCTATTTATGCAATTCGAGGGACATATGGGTCCCAATATTTTTAAAATTCCACTGTAAAAAGTCTCCAAACTTTGTGATATCGTAGAGGGGTCATTGTGTGAGCTAGCTGTGGTGAAATTTTAGTGGAACAATGGGAGATTTCTTTTTAATTCCTAAGTGAATTTGCTGGAAAAGGGCCGATTTATGAAATTCGAGGGACATTTGGGGCCCAATACTTTTAAAATTCCACAGTAGAAATGGTCCAAACTTAGTGATTTCGTAGAGGGGTCCATTGTGTGAGCTAGCTGTGGTGAAATTTTAGTGGAACAATGGGAGATTTCGTTTTTATTCCTAAGTGAATTTGCTGAAAAGGGCCGATTTATGAAATTCAAGGGACATTTGGGGCCCAATATTTTTAAAATTCCACAGTAAAATGGTCCAAACTTAGTGATACCGTAGAGGGGTCATTGTGTGAGCTAGCTGTGGTGAAATTTTAGTGGAACAATGAGAGATTTCTTTTTTATTCCTAAGTTAATTTGCTGAAAAGGGCCTATTTATGCAATTCGAGGGACATATGGGTCCCAATATTTTTAAATTCCACAGTAAAAAGTCTCCAAACTTTGTGATATCGTAGAGGGGTCATTGTGTGCGCTAGCTGTGGTGAAATTTTAGTGGAACAATGGGAGATTTCTTTTTTATTCTAAGTGAATTTGCTGAAAAGGGCCGATTTATGAAATTCAAGGGACATTTGGGGCACAATATTTTTAAAATTCCACAGTAAAAATGTTCCAAACTTAGTGATACCGTAGAGGGGTCATTGTGTGAGCTAGCTGTAGTGAAATTTTAGTGGAACAATGGGAGATTTCTTTTTTATTCCTAAGTTAATTTGCTGAAAAGGGCCTATTTATGCAATTCGAGGGACATTTGGGTCCGAATATTTTTAAAATTCCACAGTAAAAAGTCTCCAAACTTTGTGATATCATAGAGGGGTAATTGTGTGAGCTAGCTGTGGTGAAATTTTAGTGGAACAATGGGAGATTTCTTTTTTATCCCAAAGTGAAATTTTTGGAAAGTGCCTATTTTTGCAATTTGAGGGACATTTGGGGCCCAATATTTTTAAAATTCCACAGTAAAAATGGTCCAAACTTAGTGATACCGTAGAGGGGTCATTGTTGTGAGCTAGCTGTGGTGAAATTTTAGTGGAACAATGGGAGATTTCTTTTTTATCCCAAAGTGAAATTTTTGGAAAGTGCCTATTTTTTGCAATTTGAGGGACATTTGGGGCCCAATATTTTTAAAATTCCACAGTAAAAATGGTCCAAACTTAGTGATCACCGTAGAGGGGTCATTGTGTGAGCTAGCTGTGGTGAAATTTTAGTGGAACAATGGGAGATTTCTTTTTTATCTCAAAGTGAAATTTTTGGAAAGTGCCTATTTTTTGCAATTTGAGGGACATTTGGGGCCCAATATTTTTAAAATTCCAAAGTAAAAAGTCTCCAAACTTTGTGATATCGTAGAGGGGTCATTGTGTGAGCTAGCTGTGGTGAAAGTTTAGTGGAACAATGGGAAAATTTCTTTTTTATTCTAAGTGAATTTGCTGAAAAGGGCCGATTTATGAAATTCAAGGGACATTTGGGGCCCAATATTTTTAAAATTCCACAGTAAAAATGGTCCAAACTTAGTGATACCGTAGAGGGGTCATTGTGTGAGCTAGCTGTGGTGAAATTTTAGTGGAACAATGGGAGATTTCTTTTTTATTCCTAAGTGAATTTTGCTGAAAAGGGCCGATTTATGAAATTCAAGGGACATTTGGGGCACAATATTTTTTAAATTCCACAGTAAAAATGGTCCAAACTTAGTGATACCGTAGAGGGGTCATTGTGTGAGCTAGCTGTAGTGAAATTTTAGTGGAAACAATGGGAGATTTCTTTTTATTCCTAAGTTAATTTGCTGAAAAGGGCCTATTTATGCAATTCGAGGGACATATGGGTCCCAATATTTTTAAAATTCCACAGTAAAAAGTCTCCAAACTTTGTGATATCGTAGAGGGGTCATTGTGTGAGCTCGCTGTGGTGAAATTTTAGTGGAACAATGGGAGATTTCTTTTTTATCCCAAAGTGAAATTTTTGGAAAGTGCCTATTTTTGCAATTTGAGGGACATTTGGGGCCCAATATTTTTAAAATTCCACAGTAAAAATGGTCCAAACTTAGTGATACCGTAGAGGGGTCATTGTGTGAGCTAGCTGTGGTGAAATTTTAGTGGAACAATGGGAGATTTCTTTTTTATCCCAAAGTGAAATTTTGGAAAGTGCCTATTTTTGCAATTTGAGGGACATTTGGGGCCCAATATTTTTAAAATTCCACAGTAAAAAGTCTCCAAACTTTGTGATATCGTAGAGGGGTCATTGTATGAGCTAGCTGTGGTGAAAATGTAGTGGCACAATGGGAGATTTCTTTTTTATTCCTAAGTGAATTTGCTGAAAAGGGCCGATTTATGAAATTCAAGGGACATTTGGGGCACAATATTTTTAAAATTCCACAGTAAAAATGGTCCAAACTTAGTGATACCGTAGAGGGGTCATTGTGTGAGCTAGCTGTGGTGAAAATGTAGTGGCACAATGGGAGATTTTGCTTTTATCCCTAAGTGAAATTGCTTGAAAGTGATGATTGTTGCAATTTTAGGGACGTTTGGGGCCCTATATTTTTAAAATTCCACACTAAAAAGTTTCCATACTTTGTGATATCTTAGTGGGGTCATTGTTTGAACTAGCTGTGGTGAAAATGTAGTGGCACAATGGGGAATTTTGTTTTTAACGCTTAGAGAAATGCTGGAATATGACTTTTTTTTTACATTTGAGTGACATTTATAACAAAAATGCTTGTGGTATTCATTAAAACATTTCTTATTAGCATATATGTATGGTACAGCCTTTAATAGTCTTAAGAAAGTACTAACAAATAAGTGTCTGATAGCTTGACTACTGTTTTTAAACCTGTCTGATAGCTCCAAAACAGTGTCTGATAGCTTGACTTGGATTTTTAAACTGTCTGATAGCTTGACTCCAGTCCCTGTGATTAGATATATATAGGCTGTAATCTGTGTGTGTGTCATGTAGTCCTGTGATTAGATATATATATAGGCTGTGGTACTGTATAATGTACTGTAATCTGTGTGTGTGTGTGATGTAGCCCTGTGATTAGATATATATAGGCTGTGGTACTGTATAATGTGCTGTAATCTGTGTGTCATGTAGCCCTGTGATTAGATATATATAGGCTGTGCTACTGTATAATGTGCTGTAATCTGTGTGTGTGTCATGTAGCCCTGTGATTAGATATATATAGGCTGTGGTACTGTATAATGTGATGTAATCTGTGTGTGTGTGCCATGTAGCCCTGTGATTAGATATATATAGGCTGTGGTACTGTATAATGTGCTATAATCTGTGTGTGTGTGTCATGTAGCCCTGTGATTAGATATATATATATATATATATAGGCTGTGGTACTGTATAATGTGCTGTAATCTGTGTGTGTGTCATGTAGCCCTGTGATTAGATATATATAGGCTGTGGTACTGTATAATGTGATGTAATCTGTGTGTGTGTGCCATGTAGCCCTGTGATTAGATATATATAGGCTGTGGTACTGTATAATGTGCTGTAATCTGTGTGTGTGTCATGTAGCCCTGTGATTAGATATATATAGGCTGTAGTACTGTATAATGTGCTGTAATCTGTGTGTGTGTGTCCTGTAGTCCTGTGATTAGATATATATAGGCTGTGGTACTGTATAATGTGCTGTAATCTGTGTGTGTGTGTGTCATGTAGTCCTGTGATTAGATATATATAGGCTGTGGTACTGTATAATGTGCTGTAATATGTGTGTCATGTAGCCCTGTGATTAGATATATATAGGCTGTGGTACTGTATAATGTGCTGTATTCTGTGTGTGTGTCATGTAGCCCTGTGATTAGATATATATAGGCTGTGGTACTGTATAATGTGCTGTAATCTGTGTGTGTCATGTAGCCCTGTGATTAGATATATATAGGCTGTGGTACTGTATAATGTGCTGTAATCTGTGTGTGTGTCATGTAGCCCTGTGATTAGATATATATAGGCTGTGGTACTGTATAATGTGCTGTAATCTGTGTGTGTGTCATGTAGCCCTGTGATTAGATATATATAGGCTGTGCTACTGTATAATGTGCTGTAATCTGTGTGTGTGTCATGTAGCCCTGTGATTAGATATATATAGGCTGTGGTACTGTATAATGTGATGTAATCTGTGTGTGTGTGCCATGTAGCCCTGTGATTAGATATATATATAGGCTGTGGTACTGTATAATGTGCTGTAATCTGTGTGTGTGTCATGTAGCCCTGTGATTAGATATATATATAGGCTGTAGTACTGTATAATGTGCTGTAATCTGTGTGTGTGTGTCATGTAGCCCTGTGATTAGATATATATATAGGCTGTGGTACTGTATAATGTGCTGTAATCTGTCTGTGTGTCATGTAGCCCTGTGATTAGATATATATAGGCTGTAGTACTGTATAATGTGCTGTAATCTGTGTGTGTGTCATGTAGCCCTGTGATTAGATATATATATAGGCTGTGGTACTGTATAATGTGCTGTAATCTGTGTGTGTGTCATGTAGCCCTGTGATTAGATATATATATAGGTTGTGGTACTGTATAATGTACTGTAATCTGTGTGTGTGTGTCATGTAGCCCTGTGATTAGATAGATATATATATATATATATATAGGCTGTGGTACTGTATAATGTGCTGTAATCTGTGTGTGTGTCATGTAGCCCGTGATTAGATATAAATAGGCTGTGGTACTGTATAATGTGCTGTACTCTGTGTGTGTGTCATGTAGCCCTGTGATTAGATATATATAGGCTGTGATACTGTATAATGTGCTGTAATCTGTGTGTGTGTCATGTAGCCCTGTGATTAGATATATATAGGCTGTGGTACTGTATAATGTGCTGTAATCTGTGTGTGTATCATGTAGCCCTGTGATTAGATATATATATATATATAGGCTGTGGTACTGTATAATGTGCTGTAATCTGTGTGTGTGTCATGTAGCCCTGTGATTAGATATATATAGGCTGTGCTACTGTATAATGTGCTGTAATCTGTGTGTGTGTCATGTAGCCCTGTGATTAGATATATATAGGCTGTGCTACTGTATAATGTGCTGTAATCTGTGTGTGTATCATGTAGCCCTGTGATTAGATATATATAGGCTGTGCTACTGTATAATGTGCTGTAATCTGTGTGTGTCATGTAGTCCTGTGATTAGATATATATAGGCTGTGCTACTGTATAATGTGCTGTAATCTGTGTGTGTCATGTAGCCCTGTGATTAGATATATATAGGCTGTGGTACTGTATAATGTGATGTAATCTGTGTGTGTGTGCCATGTAGCCCTGTGATTAGATATATATATAGGCTGTGGTACTGTATAATGTGCTGTAATCTGTGTGTGTGTCATGTAGCCCTGTGATTAGATATATATAGGCTGTGCTACTGTATAATGTGCTGTAATCTGTGTGTGTGTCATGTAGCCCTGTGATTAGATATATATAGGCTGTGGTACTGTATAATGTGATGTAATCTGTGTGTGTGTGCCATGTAGCCCTGTGATTAGATATATATATATAGGCTGTGGTACTGTATAATGTGCTGTAATCTGTGTGTGTGTCATGTAGCCCTGTGATTAGATATATATATAGGCTGTAGTACTGTATAATGTGCTGTAATCTGTGTGTGTGTGTGTCATGTAGCCCTGTGATTAGATATATATATAGGCTGTGGTACTGTATAATGTGCTGTAATCTGTCTGTGTGTCATGTAGCCCTGTGATTAGATATATATAGGCTGTAGTACTGTATAATGTGCTGTAATCTGTGTGTGTGTCATGTAGCCCTGTGATTAGATATATATATAGGCTGTGGTACTGTATAATGTGCTGTAATCTGTGTGTGTGTCATGTAGCCCTGTGATTAGATATATATATAGGTTGTGGTACTGTATAATGTACTGTAATCTGTGTGTGTGTGTCATGTAGCCCTGTGATTAGATAGAGATATATATATATATATATATAGGCTGTGGTACTGTATAATGTGCTGTAATCTGTGTGTGTGTCATGTAGCCCGTGATTAGATATATATAGGCTGTGGTACTGTATAATGTGCTGTACTCTGTGTGTGTGTCATGTAGCCCTGTGATTAGATATATATAGGCTGTGATACTGTATAATGTGCTGTAATCTGTGTGTGTGTCATGTAGCCCTGTGATTAGATATATATAGGCTGTGGTACTGTATAATGTGCTGTAATCTGTGTGTGTATCATGTAGCCCTGTGATTAGATATATATATATATATAGGCTGTGGTACTGTATAATGTGCTGTAATCTGTGTGTGTGTCATGTAGCCCTGTGATTAGATATATATAGGCTGTGCTACTGTATAATGTGCTGTAATCTGTGTGTGTGTCATGTAGCCCTGTGATTAGATATATATAGGCTGTGCTACTGTATAATGTGCTGTAATCTGTGTGTGTATCATGTAGCCCTGTGATTAGATATATATAGGCTGTGCTACTGTATAATGTGCTGTAATCTGTGTGTGTCATGTAGTCCTGTGATTAGATATATATAGGCTGTGCTACTGTATAATGTGCTGTAATCTGTGTGTGTCATGTAGTCCTGTGATTAGATATATATAGGCTGTGGTACTGTATAATGTGCTGTAATCTGTGTGTGTGTGTGTCATGTAGCCCTGTGATTAGATATATATATAGGCTGTGGTACTGTATAATGTGCTGTAATCTGTGTGTGTGTCATGTAGCCCTGTGATTAGATATATATAGGCTGTGGTACTGTATAATGTGCTGTAATCTGTCTGTGTGTCATGTAGCCCTGTGATTAGATATATGTAGGCTGTGGTACTGTATAATGTGCTGTAATCTGTGTGTGTGTCATGTAGCCCTGTGATTAGATATATATATATATATATAGGCTGTGGTACTGTATAATGTGCTGTAATCTGTCTGTGTGTCATGTAGCCCTGTGATTAGATATATGTAGGCTGTGGTACTGTATAATGTGCTGTAATCTGTGTGTGTGTGTCATGTAGCCCTGTGATTAGATATATATAGGCTGTGGTACTGTATAATGTGCTGTAATCTTAGTGTGTGTGTCATGTAACTCTGTGATTAGATATACATAGGCTGTGGCACTGTATAATGTGCTGTAATCTCTGTGTGTGTGTGTGTCATGTAGCCCTGTGATTAGATATATATAGGCTGTGGTACAGTATAATGTGCTGTAACCTGTGTGTGTCATGTAGTCCTGTGATTAGATATATATAGGCTGTGGCACTGTATAATGTGCTGTAATCTGTGTGTTTGTCATGTAGTCCTGTGATTAGATATATATATAGGCTGTGGTACTGTATAATGTGCTGTAATCTGTGTGTGTGTCATGTAGCCCTGTGATTAGATATATATAGGCTGTGGTACTGTATAATGTGCTGTAATATGTGTGTGTGTGTCATACTCACACCTACATGTGCAGTCTCTCAGACACACTCACAGCTACATGTGCAGTCTCACAGACACGCCCCCACACCTACATGTGCAGTCTCATATACATACTCACACCAACATGTGCAGTCTCACAGACACACTCACACCTACATGTGCAGTCTCATATACACACTCACACCAACATGTGCAGTCTCACAGACACACTCACAGCTACTTGTGCAGTCTCACAGACATACTCACACCTACATATGCAGACTCACAGACACACTCACCCCTACATGTACAAATTGACAGATATACTCATAGCTACATGTACAGACTCACAGACATACTCACACCTACATGTGCAGTCTCACAGACACACTCACAGCTACATGTGCAGTCTCACAGACACACTCACAGCTACATGTGCAGTCTCACAGACACACTCACAGCTACATGTGCAGTCTCACCGACACACTTACACCTACATGTGCAGTCTATACATACTCACACCTACATGTGCAGTCTCATATACACACTTACACTTACATGTGCAGTCTCACAGACACACTCACAGCTACATGTGCAGACTCACAGACACACTTACAATGAAATATATACAATATATTGGTATCTAATTTAAAATATCTGCAACAAAATAAAATTGTAGAAAATGTTTAATCGCAGGCAAAAAAAACTTGTATATTCATGTGCATTCTCACAGACACACTCACACATACATGTGCAGTCTCACAGACACACTCACACCTACATGTGTAGTCTCACAGACACACTCACACATACATGTGCAGACTCAGACACTCGCACCTACATCTGCAGTCTCAGAAGACCAACTCACACCTACATATGCAGTCTCACAGACACTCACAGTCACAGCTACATGTGCATTCTCAAAGACACACTCACACCTACATGTGCAGTCTCAGAAGACCAACTCACAGCTACATCTGCAGTCTCACAGACACACTCACAGCTACATGTGCAGTCTCACAGACACACTCACAGCTACATGTGCAGTCTCACAGACACACTCACAGCTACATGTGCAGTCTCATAGAGACACTCACAGCTACATGTGCAGACTCACAGACATACTTCTACATATGCAGACTCCCAGACACACTCACACATACAGATGTGCAGTCTGACAGACACGCTCACATCTACATGTGCAGTCTCATAGAGACACTCACAGCTACATTTGTAGACTCACAGATACTTACAGCTACATGTGCAGACTCACATCCATACTTACTCCTACATACGCAGACTCACAGACACACACAGTACTACAGTAATATGTGTGTGTGTGTCATGTAGTCCTGTGATTAGATATATATATATAGGCTGTGGTACTGTATAATGTGCTATAATCTGTGTGTGTGATGTAGCCCTGTGATTAGATATATATAGGCTGTGGTACTGTATAATGTGCTGTAATCTGCGTGTGTGCCATGTAGTCCTGTGATTAGATATATATAGGCTGTGGTACTGTATAATGTACTGTAATCTGTGTGTGTGTCATGTAGTCCTGTGATTAGATATATATATAGGCTGTGGTACTGTATAATGTGCTGTAATCTGTGTGTGTGCCATGTAGCCCTGTGATTAGATATATATAGGCTGTGGTACTGTATAATGTGCTGTAACCTGTGTGTGTCATGTAATCCTGTGATTAGATATATATAGGCTGTGCTACTGTATAATGTGCTGTAATCTTCGTGTGTGTCATGTAGCCCTGTGATTAGATATATATAGACTGTGGTACTGTATAATGTGCTGTAATCTGTGTGTGTGTGTGTGTGTGTGTCATGTAGTCCTGTGATTAGATATATATAGGCTGTGGTACTGTATAATGTGCTGTAATCTGCATGTGTGTGTCATGTAGGTCTGTGATTAGATATAAATATGCTTTGGTACTGTATAATGTACTGTAATCTGTGTGTGCGTCATGTAGTCCTGTGATTAGATATATATAGGCTGTTGTACTGTATAATGTGCTGTAATCTGTGTGTGTGTGTCATGTAGACCTGTGATTAGATATATATAGGCTGTGGTACTGTATAATGTGCTGTAATCTGTGTGTGTGTCATGTAGCCCTGTGATTAGATATATATAGGCTGTTGTACTGTATAATGTGCTGTAATCTGTGTGTGTGTCATGTAGCCCTGTGATTAGATATATATAGGCTGTGGTACTGTATAATGTGCTGTAATCTGTGTGTGTCATTTAGTCCTGTGATTAGATATATATAGGCTGTGGTACTGTATAATGTGCTGTAATCTGTGTGTGTATCATGTAGCCCTGTGGTTAGATATATATAGGCTGTTGTACTGTATAATGTGCTGTAATCTGTGTGTGTGTGTCATGTAGACCTGTGATTAGATATATATAGGCTGTTGTACTGTATAATGTGCTGTAATCTGTGTGTGTGTGTCATGTAGACCTGTGATTAGATATATATAGGCTGTGGTACTGTATAATGTGATGTAATCTGTCTATGTGTATCATGTAGCCCTGTGATTAAATATACAGTACCACAGCCTATATATAATGTACTGTAATCTGATGACAAGGAAGTTGGTTTCATATTCAAAATGTTTCCTATTCTTGAAATTCTGTTTCTTATTCATAGAAGTTGGTTTCTTATTTAAAAAAAATTCCAGACTGCTTTAAATTAACTTTAGAATAAAAATATATGGTTTATTTAAATAATAATAATATGCTTTATATAATGTAGTTACATAGAGGTAGAATCCCTTTATACAACAATTGGATATACAAACTGGAAAAAAGGGGCATACGTTGGCACCAATACAAATATTACTATTTTGAATAAGTAACTGATATTTTCAAAGGGTTAATGACCATTGGACCACTGATTTCACTATGAATATATGTAGGTTAGACCCCCCTCCACTACATGCAGTTGGTTTTAGCCTGGTCCAATGGTGTTTTGGGCACAGAAATTGATGCCAACCCTGGCAAAAGAGCTGTAGTTCCCATTTTTTAATAAGTAACTGATATTTTTTGCTGGCTCTAAGCTGGAAGGGTAAAGAGAAGAGGTGTTAAACTGTTAGTTTTTATTTTATCTTCAATCAAGAGTTTGTTATTTTTAAATGGTACCGGTGTTGTACTATTTACTCTCAGGCAGGACATAGATGAAGATTTCTGCCTGGAGGAGGATGATCTTAGCATTTGTAACTAAGGTCCACTGCTGTTCCCACAGAAGCTGAGGAGTACAGGAAAACTTCAGTGTGAGGAACGGTTTCTTGCTATACAGCAATGAGGTATGTTCAGTCATTTTTCTGCAGAGACTGTGTTAACTCAGAAAGGCTGACAGTTTCCCCATTAGGGGAAGGGTAAGCAGTAATCCTAGTTAATAAGGGCATTACTAGTTTACATACAGAGCTAATCTTATGGGCACTCAGTTTGTGTATAATATATATGGGCAAACGTTTGTGTCTTCTGGGAGTACGGTCCTTTATTTTTATGGGACATATGTTTGAGGGTACACTTGGCTTATTTAAGGGGTTTTATAACCTACATGGCTTTCAAAAAGAGATTTTTGTGTAGGCCCCAGCAACATCGAGTGAGAGGGGCGGGGCCTATTTTCGCGCCTCAGTTGCGCACTTAGTTGATGCAGGCAAGCAGCAAGCAACGTCTCCAGAGGTCCTGGTACTCTTCTGGGGCCCAATCGAAGCTTTATTCCCACAGAATCCTTCCCTAAGGGCAGGTAGGGCCACAGCAGAGCTGTGGCAAGGTGCTGACAGGGTTTTTTTACCGAGACATTTGTCATTCCGTTTTTTTCATTTGGGGCTATATTGCTTAGATATTTGTGGTGCAATCTTACTATAACTTAGTGGGTGTACTGTAAAAATTTCGGAAAATTTGAGGCAATTTTAAGCATTTTTGCAGTTTCTGTATGTCTTTTTTTTCTCTTAAAGGCACAGTACCGTTTTTGAAAATTGTGTTTTTTTTCATTAAATAAAGTGTTTTTCCAAGCTTGCTTGTCTCATTACTAGCCTGTTCAACATGTCTGACATTGAGGACACTCATTGTTCAATTTGTTTAGAAGCCATTGTGGAACCCCCTCTTAGAATGTGTCCCACTTGTACTGATATGTCTATAAATTGCAAACCGCATATTTTGACTTATAAGAGTTTGGCATTGGATGATTCTCAGACAGAAGGAAATCAGGTTTTGCCATCTAGTTCTCCATATGTGTCACAGATATATATAGGCTGTGGTACTGTATAATGTGCTGTAATCTGCGTGTGTGTGTCATGTAGGTCTGTGATTAGATATAAATATGCTTTGGTACTGTATAATGTGCTGTAATCTGTGTGTGTGTGTGTCATGTAGCCCTGTGATTAGATATATATAGGCTGTGGTACTGTATAATGTGCTGTAATCTGTGTGTGTGTGTCATGTAGACCTGTGATTAGATATATATAGGCTGTGGTACTGTATAATGTGCTGTAATCTGTATGTGTCATTTAGTCCTGTGATTAGATATAAATATGCTTTGGTACTGTATAATGTGCTGTAATCTGTGTGTGTGTGTCATGTAGCCCTGTGATTAGATATATATAGGCTGTGGTACTGTATAATGTACTGTAATCTGTGTGTGCGTCATGTAGTCCTGTGATTAGATATATAGGCTGTTGTACTGTATAATGTGCTGTAATCTGTGTGTGTGTGTCATGTAGACCTGTGATTAGATATATATAGGCTGTGGTACTGTATAATGTGCTGTAATCTGTATGTGTCATTTAGTCCTGTGATTAGATATAAATATGCTTTGGTACTGTATAATGTGCTGTAATCTGTGTGTGTGTGTCATGTAGCCCTGTGATTAGATATATATAGGCTGTGGTACTGTATAATGTACTGTAATCTGTGTGTGCGTCATGTAGTCCTGTGATTAGATATATAGGCTGTTGTACTGTATAATGTGCTGTAATCTGTGTGTGTGTGTCATGTAGCCCTGTGATTAGATATATATAGGCTGTGGTACTGTATAATGTGCTGTAATCTGTGTGTGTCATTTAGTCCTGTGATTAGATATATATAGGCTGTGGTACTGTATAATGTGCTGTAATCTGTGTGTGTGTGTCATGTAACCCTGTGATTAGATATATATATGCTGTGGTACTGTATAATGTGCTGTAATCTGTGTGTGTATCATGTAGCCCTGTGGTTAGATATATATAGGCTGTTGTACTGTATAATGTGCTGTAATCTGTGTGTGTGTGTCATGTAGACCTGTGATTAGATATATATAGGCTGTGGTACTGTATAATGTGATGTAATCTGTCTATGTGTATCATGTAGCCCTGTGATTAGATATACAGTACCACAGCCTATATATAATGTACTGTAATCTGATGACAAGGAAGTTGGTTTCATATTCAAAATGTTTCCTATTCTTGAAATTCTGTTTCTTATTCATAGAAGTTGGTTTCTTATTTAAAAAAAATTCCAGACTGCTTTAAATTAACTTTAGAATAAAAATATATGGTTTATTTAAATAATAATAATATGCTTTATATAATGTAGTTACATAGAGGTAGAATCCCTTTATACAACAATTGGATATACAAACTGGAAAAAAGGGGCATACGTTGGCACCAATACAAATATTACTATTTTGAATAAGTAACTGATATTTTCAAAGGGTTAATGACCATTGGACCACTGATTTCACTATGAATATATGTAGGTTAGACCCCCCTCCACTACATGCAGTTGGTTTTAGCCTGGTCCAATGGTGTTTTGGGCACAGAAATTGATGCCAACCCTGGCAAAAGAGCTGTAGTTCCCATTTTTTAATAAGTAACTGATATTTTTTGCTGGCTCTAAGCTGGAAGGGTAAAGAGAAGAGGTGTTAAACTGTTAGTTTTTATTTTATCTTCAATCAAGAGTTTGTTATTTTTAAATGGTACCGGTGTTGTACTATTTACTCTCAGGCAGGACATAGATGAAGATTTCTGCCTGGAGGAGGATGATCTTAGCATTTGTAACTAAGGTCCACTGCTGTTCCCACAGAAGCTGAGGAGTACAGGAAAACTTCAGTGTGAGGAACGGTTTCTTGCTATACAGCAATGAGGTATGTTCAGTCATTTTTCTGCAGAGACTGTGTTAACTCAGAAAGGCTGACAGTTTCCCCATTAGGGGAAGGGTAAGCAGTAATCCTAGTTAATAAGGGCATTACTAGTTTACATACAGAGCTAATCTTATGGGCACTCAGTTTGTGTATAATATATATGGGCAAACGTTTGTGTCTTCTGGGAGTACGGTCCTTTATTTTTATGGGACATATGTTTGAGGGTACACTTGGCTTATTTAAGGGGTTTTATAACCTACATGGCTTTCAAAAAGAGATTTTTGTGTAGGCCCCAGCAACATCGAGTGAGAGGGGCGGGGCCTATTTTCGCGCCTCAGTTGCGCACTTAGTTGATGCAGGCAAGCAGCAAGCAACGTCTCCAGAGGTCCTGGTACTCTTCTGGGGCCCAATCGAAGCTTTATTCCCACAGAATCCTTCCCTAAGGGCAGGTAGGGCCACAGCAGAGCTGTGGCAAGGTGCTGACAGGGTTTTTTTACCGAGACATTTGTCATTCCGTTTTTTTCATTTGGGGCTATATTGCTTAGATATTTGTGGTGCAATCTTACTATAACTTAGTGGGTGTACTGTAAAAATTTCGGAAAATTTGAGGCAATTTTAAGCATTTTTGCAGTTTCTGTATGTCTTTTTTTTCTCTTAAAGGCACAGTACCGTTTTTGAAAATTGTGTTTTTTTTCATTAAATAAAGTGTTTTTCCAAGCTTGCTTGTCTCATTACTAGCCTGTTCAACATGTCTGACATTGAGGACACTCATTGTTCAATTTGTTTAGAAGCCATTGTGGAACCCCCTCTTAGAATGTGTCCCACTTGTACTGATATGTCTATAAATTGCAAACCGCATATTTTGACTTATAAGAGTTTGGCATTGGATGATTCTCAGACAGAAGGAAATCAGGTTTTGCCATCTAGTTCTCCATATGTGTCACAGATATATATAGGCTGTGGTACTGTATAATGTGCTGTAATCTGCGTGTGTGTGTCATGTAGGTCTGTGATTAGATATAAATATGCTTTGGTACTGTATAATGTGCTGTAATCTGTGTGTGTGTGTGTGTCATGTAGCCCTGTGATTAGATATATATAGGCTGTGGTACTGTATAATGTACTGTAATCTGTGTGTGCGTCATGTAGTCCTGTGATTAGATATATAGGCTGTTGTACTGTATAATGTGCTGTAATCTGTGTGTGTGTGTGTCATGTAGACCTGTGATTAGATATATATAGGCTGTGGTACTGTATAATGTGCTGTAATCTGTGTGTGTCATTTAGTCCTGTGATTAGATATAAATATGCTTTGGTACTGTATAATGTGCTGTAATCTGTGTGTGTGTGTCATGTAGCCCTGTGATTAGATATATATAGGCTGTGGTACTGTATAATGTACTGTAATCTGTGTGTGCGTCATGTAGTCCTGTGATTAGATATATAGGCTGTGGTACTGTATAATGTGCTGTAATCTGTGTGTGTGTGTCATGTAGCCCTGTGATTAGATATATATAGGCTGTGGTACTGTATAATGTGCTGTAATCTGTGTGTGTCATTTAGTCCTGTGATTAGATATATATAGGCTGTGGTACTGTATAATGTGCTGTAATCTGTGTGTGTGTGTCATGTAACCCTGTGATTAGATATATATATTCTGTGGTACTGTATAATGTGCTGTAATCTGTGTTTGTATCATGTAGCCCTGTGGTTAGATATATATAGGCCGTTGTACTGTATAATGTGCTGTAATCTGTGTGTGTGTGTCATGTAGACCTGTGATTAGATATATATAGGCTGTGGTACTGTATAATGTGATGTAATCTGTCTATGTGTATCATGTAGCCCTGTGATTAGATATACAGTACCACAGCCTATATATAATGTACTGTAATCTGATGACAAGGAAGTTGGTTTCATATTCAAAATGTTTCCTATTCTTGAAATTCTGTTTCTTATTCATAGAAGTTGGTTTCTTATTTAAAAAAAATTCCAGACTGCTTTAAATTAACTTTAGAATAAAAATATATGGTTTATTTAAATAATAATAATATGCTTTATATAATGTAGTTACATAGAGGTAGAATCCCTTTATACAACAATTGGATATACAAACTGGAAAAAAGGGGCATACGTTGGCACCAATACAAATATTACTATTTTGAATAAGTAACTTATATTTTCAAAGGGTTAATGACCATTGGACCACTGATTTCACTTTGAATATATGTAGGTTAGACCCCCCTCCACTACATGCAGTTGGTTTTAGCCTGGTCCAATGGTGTTTTGGGCACAGAAATTGATGCCAACCCTGGCAAAAGAGCTGTAGTTCCCATTTTTTAATAAGTAACTGATATTTTCAAAGGGTTAATAACCAGTGGGCCACTGATTTCACAATGAATGTATTCAGGGTATATCCCCCTCCATGACCTGCAATTATTTTTAGCCTTGCCCAATGGTGTTTTGGGCACAGAAATTGATGCCAACCCTGGCATATGTGCTCTAATTCCCATTTTCTTTTGCATGATGTACCGAGTCCACGGATTCATCCTTACTTGTGGGATATTGTCCTTCCTAACAGGAAGTAGCAAAGAGAGCACCACAGCAGAGCTGTCTATATAGCTCCCACCTTAACTCCACCCCCAGTCATTCTCTTTGCTGGCTCTAAGCTGGAAGGGTAAAGAGAAGAGGTGTTAAACTGTTAGTTTTTATTTTATCTTCAATCAAGAGTTTGTTATTTTTAAATGGTACCGGTGTTGTACTATTTACTCTCAGGCAGGACATAGATGAAGATTTCTGCCTGGAGGATGATGATCTTAGCATTTGTAACTAAGGTCCACTGCTGTTCCCACAGAAGCTGAGGAGTACAGGAAAACTTCAGTGTGAGGAATGGTTTCTTGCTATACAGCAATGAGGTATGTTCAGTCATTTTTCTGCAGAGACTGTGTTAACTCAGAAAGGCTGACAGTTTCCCCATTAGGGGAAGGGTAAGCAGTAATCCTAGTTTATAAGGGCATTACTAGTTTACATACAGAGCTAATCTTATGGGCACTCAGTTTGTGTATAATATATATGGGCAAACGTTTGTGTCTTCTGGGAGTACGGTCTTTATTTTTATGGGACATATGTTTGAGGGTACACTTGGCTTATTTAAGGGGTTTTATAACCTACATGGCTTTCAAAAAGAGATTTTTGTGTAGGCCCCAGCAACATCGAGTGAGAGGGGCGGGGCCTATTTTCGCGCCTCAGTTGCGCACTTAGTTGATGCAGGCAAGCAGCAAGCAACGTCTCCAGAGGTCCTGGTACTCTTCTGGGGCCCAATCGAAGCTTTATTCCCACAGAATCCTTCCCTAAGGGCAGGTAGGGCCACAGCAGAGCTGTGGCAAGGTGCTGACAGGGTTTTTTTTACCGAGACATTTGTCATTCCGTTTTTTTCATTTGGGGCTATATTGCTTAGATATTTGTGGTGCAATCTTACTATAACTTAGTGGGTGTACTGTAAAAATTTCGGAAAATTTGAGGCAATTTTAAGCATTTTTGCAGTTTCTGTATGTCTTTTTTTTCTCTTAAAGGCACAGTACCGTTTTTGAAAATTGAGTTTTTTTTCATTAATTAAAGTGTTTTTCCAAGCTTGCTTGTCTCATTACTAGCCTATTCAACATGTCTGACATTGAGGACACTCATTGTTCAATTTGTTTAGAAGCCATTGTGGAACCCCCTCTTAGAATGTGTCCCACTTGTACTGATATGTCTATAAATTGCAAACCGCATATTTTGACTTATAAGAGTTTGGCATTGGATGATTCTCAGACAGAAGGAAATCAGGTTTTGCCATCTAGTTCTCCATATGTGTCACAACCAATAACGCCCGCTCAAGCGACGCCAAGTACTTCTAGTGCGTCTAATTCTTTCACCTTGCAAGATATGGCCTCAGCTATGAATACTACCCTCACAGAGGTTTTATCTAAACTGCCAGGGTTGCAAGGGAAGCGCAGTAGCTCTGGGTTAAGAACAAATGCTGAGCCTTCTGACGCTTTAGTTGCCGTATCCGATACTCCCTCACAATGTTCTGAGGTAGGGATGAGGGATTTGCTGTCTGAGGGAGAGATTTCTGATTCAGGAAGGTTACTCCCTCAGACAGATTCAGATATGACGGCATTTAAATTCAAGCTAGAACACCTCCGTTTATTGCTCAGGGAGGTTTTAGCGACTCTGGATGATTGTGACCCTATTTTAGTTCCAGAGAAATTGTGTAAAATGGACAAATATCTAGAGGTTCCTGTTTACACGGATGTTTTTCCGGTCCCTAAGAGGATTTCGGACATTGTTACTAAGGAGTGGGATAGACCAGGTATTCCGTTCGCTCCCCCTCCTGTTTTTAAGAAAATGTTTCCCATATCTGACACCATGAGGGACTCATGGCAGACGGTCCCTAAGGTGGAGGGAGCTATTTCTACTTTAGCTAAGCGTACAACTATACCTATTGAAGACAGTTGTGCTTTCATTGATCCTATGGATAAAAAATTAGAGGGTCTCCTCAAGAAAATTTTTGTTCATCAAGGTTTTCTTCTTCAACCCATAGCGTGCATTGTTCCTGTAACCACTGCAGCTGCCTTTTGGTTTGAGGCTCTAGAAGAGGCTCTTCAGGTGGAGACCCCACTAGATGATATTCTGGACAGAATTAAGGCTCTTAAGCTAGCTAATTCTTTCTCCAACATAGGTGTGTCCGGTCCACGGCGTCATCCTTACTTGTGGGATATTCTCTTCCCCAACAGGAAATGGCAAAGAGCCCAGCAAAGCTGGTCACATGATCCCTCCTAGGCTCCGCCTACCCCAGTCATTCTCTTTGCCGTTGTACAGGCAACATCTCCACGGAGATGGCTTAGAGTTTTTTAGTGTTTAACTGTAGTTTTTATTATTCAATCAAGAGTTTGTTATTTTGAAATAGTGCTGGTATGTACTATTTACTCAGAAACAGAAAAGAGATGAAGATTTCTGTTTGTATGAGGAAAATGATTTTAGCAACCGTCACTAAAATCCATGGCTGTTCCACACAGGACTGTTGAGAGCAATTAACTTCAGTTGGGGGAACAGTGAGCAGTCTCTTGCTGCTTGAGGTATGACACATTCTAACAAGACGATGTAATGCTGGAAGCTGTCATTTTCCCTATGGGATCCGGTAAGCCATGTTTATTACGATCGTAAATAAGGGCTTCACAAGGGCTTATTAAGACTGTAGACTTTTTCTGGGCTAAATCGATTCATTATTAACACATATTTAGCCTTGAGGAATCATTTTATTTGGGTATTTTGATATAATAATATCGGCAGGCACTGTTTTAGACACCTTATTCTTTAGGGGCTTTCCCAAAGCATAGGCAGAGCCTCATTTTCGCGCCGGTGTTGCGCACTTGTTTTTGAGAGGCATGGCATGCAGTCGCATGTGAGAGGAGCTCTGATACTTAGAAAAGACTTTCTGAAGGCGTCATTTGGTATCGTATTCCCCTTTGGGCTTGGTTGGGTCTCAGCAAAGCAGATACCAGGGACTGTAAAGGGGTTAAAGTTCAAAACGGCTCCGGTTCCGTTATTTTAAGGGTTAAAGCTTCCAAATTTGGTGTGCAATACTTTTAAGGCTTTAAGACACTGTGGTGAAAATTTGGTGAATTTTGAACAATTCCTTCATGTTTTTTCGCAATTGCAGTAATAAAGTGTGTTCAGTTTAAAATTTAAAGTGACAGTAACGGTTTTATTTTAAAACGTTTTTTGTACTTTGTTATCAAGTTTATGCCTGTTTAACATGTCTGAACTACCAGATAGACTGTGTTCTGAATGTGGGGAAGCCAGAATTCCTATTCATTTAAATAAATGTGATTTATGTGACAATGACAATGATGCCCAAGATGATTCCTCAAGTGAGGGGAGTAAGCATGGTACTGCATCATTCCCTCCTTCGTCTACACGAGTCTTGCCCACTCAGGAGGCCCCTAGTACATCTAGCGCGCCAATACTCCTTACTATGCAACAATTAACGGCTGTAATGGATAATTCTGTCAAAAACATTTTAGCCAAAATGAACACTTATCAGCGTAAGCGCGACTGCTCTGTTTTAGATACTGAAGAGCATGACGACGCTGATAATAATGTTTCTGAAGGGCCCCTAACCCAGTCTGATGGGGCCAGGGAGGTTTTGTCTGAGGGAGAAATTTCTGATTCAGGGAACATTTCTCAACATGCTGAACCTGATGTGATTACATTTAAATTTAAGTTGGAACATCTCCGCATTCTGCTTAAGGAGGTATTATCCACTCTGGATGATTGTGACAAGTTGGTCATCCCAGAGAAACTATGTAAAATGGACAAGTTCCTAGAGGTGCCGGGGCTCCCAGAAGCTTTTCCTATACCCAAGCGGGTGGCGGACATTGTTAATAAAGAATGGGAAAGGCCCGGTATTCCTTTCGTCCCTCCCCCCATATTTAAAAAATTGTTTCCTATGGTCGACCCCAGAAAGGACTTATGGCAGACAGTCCCCAAGGTCGAGGGAGCGGTTTCCACTTTAAACAAACGCACCACTATACCCATAGAGGATAGTTGTGCTTTCAAAGATCCTATGGATAAAAAATTAGAAGGTTTGCTTAAAAAGATGTTTGTTCAGCAGGGTTACCTTCTACAACCAATTTCATGCGTTGTCCCTGTCGCTACAGCCGCATGTTTCTGGTTCGATGAGCTGATAAAGGCGGTCGATAGTGATTCTCCTCCTTATGAGGAGATTATGGACAGAATCAATGCTCTCAAATTGGCTAATTCTTTTACCCTAGACGCCACTTTGCAATTGGCTAGGTTAGCGGCTAAGAATTCTGGGTTTGCTATTGTGGCGCGCAGAGCGCTTTGGTTGAAATCTTGGTCGGCTGATGCGTCTTCCAAGAACAAGCTACTTAACATTCCTTTCAAGGGGAAAACGCTGTTTGGCCCTGACTTGAAAGAGATTATCTCTGATATCACTTGGGGTAAGGGCCACGCCCTTCCTCAGGATCGGCCTTTCAAGGCAAAAAATAAACCTAATTTTCGTCCCTTTCGTAGAAACGGACCAGCCCAAAGTGCTACGTCCTCTAAGCAAGAGGGTAATACTTCTCAAGCCAAGCCAGCTTGGAGACCAATGCAAGGCTGGAACAAGGGAAAGCAGGCCAAGAAACCTGCCACTGCTACCAAGACTGCATGAAATGTTGGCCCCCGATCCGGGACCGGATCTGGTGGGGGGCAGACTCTCTCTCTTCGCTCAGGCTTGGGCAAGAGATGTTCTGGATCCTTGGGCGCTAGAAATAGTCTCCCAAGGTTATCTTCTGGAATTCAAGGGGCTTCCCCCAAGGGGGAGGTTCCACAGGTCTCAGTTGTCTTCAGACCACATAAAAAGACAGGCATTCTTACATTGTGTAGAAGACCTGTTAAAAATGGGAGTGATTCATCCTGTTCCATTAAGAGAACAAGGGATGGGGTTCTACTCCAATCTGTTCATAGTTCCCAAAAAAGAGGGAACGTTCAGACCAATCTTAGATCTCAAGATCTTAAACAAGTTTCTCAAGGGTTCCATCGTTCAAGATGGAAACCATTCGAACTATTCTTCCTTCCATCCAGGAAGGTCAATTCATGACCACGGTGGATTTAAAGGATGCGTATCTACATATTCCTATCCACAAGGAACATCATCGGTTCCTAAGGTTCGCATTCCTGGACAAGCATTACCAGTTCGTGGCGCTTCCTTTCGGATTAGCCACTGCTCCAAGGATTTTCACAAAGGTACTAGGGTCCCTTCTAGCTGTGCTAAGACCAAGGGGCATTGCTGTAGTACCTTATTTGGACGACATTCTGATTCAAGCGTCGTCCCTTCCTCAAGCAAAGGCTCACACGGACATAGTCCTGGCCTTTCTCAGATCTCACGGATGGAAAGTGAACGTGGAAAAGAGTTCTCTATCTCCGTCAACAAGGGTTCCCTTCTTGGGAACAATAATAGACTCCTTAGAAATGAGGATATTTCTGACAGAGGCCAGAAAAACAAAGCTTCTAGACTCTTGTCGGATACTTCATTCCGTTCCTCTTCCTTCCATAGCTCAGTGCATGGAAGTGATCGGGTTGATGGTAGCGGCAATGGACATAGTTCCTTTTGCGCGCATTCATCTAAGACCATTACAACTGTGCATGCTCAGTCAGTGGAATGGGGATTATACAGACTTGTCTCCGAAGATACAAGTAAATCAGAGGACCAGAGACTCACTCCGTTGGTGGCTGTCCCTGGACAACCTGTCACAAGGGATGACATTCCGCAGACCAGAGTGGGTCATTGTCACGACCGACACCAGTCTGATGGGCTGGGGCGCGGTCTGGGGATCCCTGAAAGCTCAGGGTCTTTGGTCTCGGGAAGAATCTCTTCTACCGATAAATATTCTGGAACTGAGAGCGATATTCAATGCTCTCAAGGCTTGGCCTCAGCTAGCGAGGGCCAAGTTCATACGGTTTCAATCAGACAACATGACAACTGTTGCGTACATCAACCATCAGGGGGGAACAAGGAGTTCCCTAGCGATGGAAGAAGTGACCAAAATCATTCTATGGGCGGAGTCTCACTCCTGCCACCTGTCCGCTATCCACATCCCAGGAGTGGAAAATTGGGAAGCGGATTTTCTGAGTCGTCAGACATTGCATCCGGGGGAGTGGGAACTCCATCCGGAAATCTTTGCCCAAGTCACTCAGCTGTGGGGCATTCCAGACATGGATCTGATGGCCTCTCGTCAGAACTTCAAAGTTCCTTGCTACGGGTCCAGATCCAGGGATCCCAAGGCGGCTCTAGTGGATTCACTAGTAGCACCTTGGACCTTCAAACTAGCTTATGTGTTCCCGCCGTTTCCTCTCATCCCCAGGCTGGTAGCCAGGATCAATCAGGAGAGGGCGTCGGTGATCTTGATAGCTCCTGCGTGGCCACGCAGGACTTGGTATGCAGATCTGGTGAATATGTCATCGGCTCCACCTTGGAAGCTACCTTTGAGACGAGACCTTCTTGTTCAGGGTCCGTTCGAACATCCGAACCTGGTTTCACTCCAGCTGACTGCTTGGAGATTGAACGCTTGATCTTATCGAAGCGAGGGTTCTCAGATTCTGTTATCGATACTCTTGTTCAGGCCAGAAAGCCTGTAACTAGAAAGATTTACCACAAAATTTGGAAAAAATATATCTGTTGGTGTGAATCTAAAGGATTCCCTTGGGACAAGGTTAAGATTCCTAAGATTCTATCCTTCCTTCAAGAAGGATTGGAAAAAGGATTATCTGCAAGTTCCCTGAAGGGACAGATTTCTGCCTTGTCTGTGTTACTTCACAAAAAGCTGGCAGCTGTGCCAGATGTTCAAGCCTTTGTTCAGGCTCTGGTTAGAATTAAGCCTGTTTACAAACCTTTGACTCCTCCTTGGAGTCTCAATTTAGTTCTTTCAGTTCTTCAGGGGGTTCCGTTTGAACCCTTACATTCCGTTGATATTAAGTTATTATCTTGGAAAGTTTTGTTTTTAGTTGCAATTTCTTCTGCTAGAAGAGTTTCAGAATTATCTGCTCTGCAGTGTTCTCCTCCTTATCTGGTGTTCCATGCAGATAAGGTGGTTTTACGTACTAAACCTGGTTTTCTTCCAAAAGTTGTTTCTAACAAAAACATTAACCAGGAGATTATCGTACCTTCTCTGTGTCCGAAACCAGTTTCAAAGAAGGAACGTTTGTTGCACAATTTGGATGTTGTTCGCGCTCTAAAATTCTATTTAGAAGCTACAAAGGATTTTAGACAAACATCTTCCTTGTTTGTTGTTTATTCCGGTAAAAGGAGAGGTCAAAAAGCAACTTCTACCTCTCTCTCTTTTTGGATTAAAAGCATCATCAGATTGGCTTACGAGACTGCCGGACGGCAGCCTCCCGAAAGAATCACAGCTCATTCCACTAGGGCTGTGGCTTCCACATGGGCCTTCAAGAACGAGGCTTCTGTTGATCAGATATGTAGGGCAGCGACTTGGTCTTCACTGCACACTTTTACCAAATTTTACAAGTTTGATACTTTTGCTTCTTCTGAGGCTATTTTTGGGAGAAAGGTTTTGCAAACCGTGGTGCCTTCCATTTAGGTGACCTGATTTGCTCCCTCCCTTCATCCGTGTCCTAAAGCTTTGGTATTGGTTCCCACAAGTAAGGATGACGCCGTGGACCGGACACACCTATGTTGGAGAAAACAGAATTTATGTTTACCTGATAAATTACTTTCTCCAACGGTGTGTCCGGTCCACGGCCCGCCCTGGTTTTTTTTAATCAGGTCTGATAATTTATTTTCTTTAACTACAGTCACCACGGTACCATATGGTTTCTCCTATGCAAATATTCCTCCTTAACGTCGGTCGAATGACTGGGGTAGGCGGAGCCTAGGAGGCATCATGTGACCAGCTTTGCTGGGCTCTTTGCCATTTCCTGTTGGGGAAGAGAATATCCCACAAGTAAGGATGACGCCGTGGACCGGACACACCGTTGGAGAAAGTAATTTATCAGGTAAACATAAATTCTGTTTTTATCACAGACGCCGCTTTTCATCTCGCTAAGTTAGCGGCAAAGAATTCAGGTTTTGCCATTTTAGCGCGTAGAGCGTTATGGCTTAAGTCCTGGTCGGCTGATGTGTCATCGAAATCTAAGCTTTTGACCATCCCTTTCAAAGATAAGACCCTATTCGGGCCTGCTCTGAAAGAGATCATTTCAGACATCACTGGGGGGAAAGGTCATGCCCTTCCCCAAGATAAGTCAAATAAGACAAGGACCAAACAAAATAATTTTCGTTCCTTTCGAAACTTCAAGGGTGGTCCCGCTTCCTCTTCCCCTGCTACAAAGCAAGAGGGGAACTTTGCTCAATCCAAGCCAACCTGGAGACCTAACCAGGCTTGGAACAAGGGTAAGCAGGCCAAAAAGCCTGCTGCTGCCACTAAGACAGCATGAAGGGGTAGCCCCCGATCCGGGACCGGATCTAGTAGGGGGCAGACTCTCTCTCTTTGCTCAGGCCTGGGCAAGAGACGTTCAGGACTCCTGGGCCGTAGAAATAGTAACCCAGGGGTATCTTTTAGATTTCAAGGATTCTCCTCCAAGGGGGAGATTCCATCTTTCTCAATTGTCTGTAAACCAGACAAAAAGAGAGGCGTTCTTACGCTGTGTAGAAGACCTTTTTACCATGGGAGTGATCTGCCCAGTTCCGAAAGCAGAACAGGGACAAGGTTTCTACTCCAATCTGTTTGTGGTTCCCAAAAAAGAGGGAACCTTAAGACCAATTCTAGATCTCAAGATCCTAAACCAATTCCTAAGAGTTCCATCCTACAAGATGGAAACCATTCGGACTATTTTACCAATGATCCAGGAGGGTCAATATATGACCACTGTGGATCTAAAGGATGCGTATTTACACATTCCTATCCACAAAGATCATCACCAATTCCTAAGGTTTGCCTTTCTGGACAGGCATTACCAGTTTGTGGCTCTTCCCTTCGGGTTGGCCACGGCGCCAAGAATCTTCACAAAAGTGCTAGGGTCCCTGCTGGCGGTTCTAAGACCGCGGGGCATTGCAGTGGCGCCTTATCTAGACGATATCCTAATTCAAGCGTCGACTTTCCAACTAGCCAAGTCTCACACGGACTTAGTGTTGGCCTTTCTAAGATCTCATGGGTGGAAGGTGAACGTGAAAAAGAGTTCTCTTATTCCTCTCACAAGAGTCCCATTCCTGGGAACTCTGATAGATTCAGTGGACATGAAAAAAATTTCTGACGGACGTCAGGAAATCAAAGATTTTAACCACCTGCCGAGCTTTTTATTCCATTCCTCGGCCGTCAGTGGCTCAGTGTATGGAGGTAATCGGACTTATGGTAGCGGCAATGGACATAGTTCCATTCGCCCGCTTGCATCTCAGACCACTGCAACTGTGCATGCTCAAACAGTGGAATGGGGATTATGCAGATTTATCTCCTCAGATAAATCTGGATCAAGAGACCAGAGACTCTCTTGTTTGGTTGTCACAGGATCACCTATCCAGGGGAATGTGTTTCCGCAGGCCAGTGTGGGTCATAGTGACGACGGACGCCAGCCTACTAGGCTGGGGTGCAGTCTGGAATTCCCTGAAAGCTCAGGGTTTGTGGACTCAGGAGGAGGCCCTCCTACCGATAAATATTCTGGAATTAAGAGCGATATTCAATGCTCTTCAGGCGTGGCCTCAGCTGGCTTCGGCCGGATTCATCAGGTTTCAGTCGGACAACATCACGACTGTATCTTATATCAATCATCAGGGGGAAACAAGGAGTTCCTTGGCGATGATAGAAGTTTCCAGGATAATCCGATGGGCAGAGACTCACTCTTGCCATCTATAAGCGATCTACATCCCAGGGGTAGAGAACTGGAAGGCAGATTTTCTAAGTCGTCAGACTTTTCATCCGGGGGAGTGGGAACTCCATCCGGAGGTGTTTGCTCAACTGGTTCAGCTATGGGGCACACCAGAATTGGATCTGATGGCGTCTCGTCAGAACGCCAAACTTCCTTGTTACGGATCCAGGTCCAGAAATCATCAGGCAGTACTGATAGATGCTCTAGCAGTACCCTGGTCGTTCAACCTGGCTTATGTGTTTCCACCATTTCCTCTCCTTCCCCGTTTGATTGCAAGAATCAAACAGGAGAGAGCTTCAGTGATTTTGATAGCACCTGCGTTGCCACGCAGGACTTGGTATGCAGACCTGGTGGACATGTCATCTCTACCACCATGGACTCTGCCACTGCGACGGGACCTTCTAATTCAAGGTCCGTTCAAGCATCTAAATCTAATTTCTCTGCAAGTGACTGCTTGGAGATTGAACGCTTGATTTTATCAAAGCGGGGTTTCTCTGAATCGATCATAGATACCTTGATTCAGGCTCGAAAGCCTGTCACCAGGAAAATCTATCATAAGATATGGCGTAAATATCTTTTTTGGTGCGAATCTAAAGGCTACTCATGGAGTAAGATCAGGATTCCTAGGATTTTGTCCTTCCTTCAAGAAGGATTCGAGAAAGGATTGTCAGCTAGTTCCTTAAAGGGACAGATCTCTGCTTTGTCTATCCTATTGCACAAGCGTCTGGCTGATGTCCCAGACGTTCAGGCTTTTTGTCAGGCTTTAGTTAGAATCAAGCCTGTGTTTAAACCTGTTGCTCCGCCATGGAGTCTAAAGTTAGTTCTTAATGTTCTTCAGGGGGTTCCGTTTGAACCCATGCATTCCATAGATATTAAGCTTCTATCTTGGAAAGTTCTGTTTCTAGTTGCTATCTCTTCAGCTCGAAGGGTTTCTGAACTATCTGCATTACAATGCGACTCGTCTTATCTTGTTTTCCATGCTGATAAGGTGGTTTTGCGTACCAAACCTGGGTTCCTCCCTAAGGTTGTTTCTAACAGGAATATCAATCAGGAAATTGTTGTTCTTTCTCTGTGTCCTAATCCTTCTTCTAAGAAGGAACGTCTGTTGCACAACTTGGACGTGGTTCGTGCTTTGAAGTTTTTTATTTGCAGGCAACCAAAGATTTTCGCCAATCATCTTCTTTGTTGTCTATGCTGGAAAGCGCAGAGGTCAAAAGGCTACGGCTACCTCTCTTTCCTTTTGGCTGAAAAGCATCATCCGTTTGGCTTATGAGACTGCTGGACAGCAGCCTCCTGAAAGAATTACAGCTCACTCCACTAGAGCGGTGGCTTCCACATGGGCTTTTAAAAATGATGCTTCTGTTGAACAGATTTGTAAGGCTGCGACTTGGTCTTCGCTTCATACCTTTTCCAAATTTTCCAAATTTGATACTTTTGCTTCTTCGGAGGCTATTTTTGGGAGACCGGTTTTGCAAGCAGTGGTGCCTTCCGTTTAGGTTCCTGTCTTGTCCCTCCCTTCATCCGTGTCCTAAAGCTTTGGTATTGGTATCCCACAAGTAAGGATGAATCCGTGGACTCGGTACATCATGCAAAAGACAACAAAATGTATGCTTACCTGATAAATTTCTTTCTTTTGCAATGTACCAAGTCCACGGCCCGCCCTGTCTATTCAAGACAGGTGGTATTTTTTATTACAAACTTCAGTCACCTCTGCACCTTATAGTTTCTCCTTTTTTTTCCTTTGCCTTTGGTCGAATGACTGGGGGGTGGAGTTAAGGGGGGAGCTATATAGACAGCTCTGCTGTGGTGCTCTCTTTGCTACTTCCTGTTAGGAAGGACAATATTCCACAAGTAAGGATGAATCCGTGGACTCAGTACATCGCAAAAGAGAGAAATTTATCAGGTAAGCATAAATTTTGTTTTTAAAAAAATAACTGATATTTGCAAAGGGTTAATAACCATTGGGCCACTGATTTCACTATGAATATACACAGGGTAGATACATCTCCATGACATGCAATTGTTTTTAGCCTGGCCCAATGGTGTTTTACTCTAGAGCTCTGAGCTGTATAGTAGCCTTTCTAGAGTTTCATAGCAAACTCAATGGTAGTCATTCAGGGAAGTGTTTATTATTTCTTATGGTGATTATCCATATCATAGGAGGACAACTGATGCCTTGTCTGTTTTAGCTGTTGATTCCGGTGATCAACATTTTTATGTTAATAAGCTTCATCCTAGAGGGACATAAAAGCCCTCATCTGAAATGATAGACCCTCTTTTTTTCAGTGAGGGATCATTTTAAGAGATGTGGCTGCTCAGATATGGGACTGATTAACCAAACGGTCAATCGGCCCCAATTTAGCTGTTTCCGCACAAACCTTCAGTCTTGCCGGAAACAGCAGTTAAGAAGCAGCAGTCTTTAAGAGTGCTGCTTCTTAACTGGTACGCCGCCTCTAAGCGGCGTACAGCAATCAACCCAATCTCATGCGATTGGGTTGATTGACACCCCCTGCTAGTGGCCGATTGGCCGCGAATCTGCAGGGAGCGGCATTACACAAGCAGTTCACTAGAACTGTTTGTACAATGCTGAATCCCGCAAGCGTAATGCTGTCCGCATTCAGCGATGTCTGGCAGACATGATACGCTACAGCGTATCATGTCCGTCAGACTTTGTTAAATCGACCCCATGGATTCTGTATGAGCTTTTTCACTCAATAGTAGCAATTTCGAAGTAACTCTGCACCTAAGCTAAGATCTTCACATTGTGTGTGTGACATCTCTCTTAACATCAATTTCTGTGCCCAAAACACCATTGGGCCAGGCTAAAAACAATTGCATGTCAAGGAGGGGGATCTACCCTACATATTTTAACAGTACAATCAGTGGCCCAATAGTCATTAACCCTTTGAAAGTATTAGTTGCTTATTAAAAAATGGGAATCTATGCCAGGGTTGGCATCAATTTCTGTGCCCAAAACACCATTGGGCCAGGCTAAAAACAATTTCATGTCATGGAGGGGGATCTACCCTGTATATATTCATAGTGAAATCAGTGGCCCAATGTTCATTAACCCTTTGAAAATATCTGTTACTTATTCAAAATAGTAATATTTGTATTGGTGCCAACGTATGCCCTTTTTTTTTCCAGTTTGTATATCCAATTGTTGTATAAAGGGATTCCACCTCTGTGTAACTACATTATATGAATCATATTATTATATAAATAAAACATTTAAAGCAGTCTGGTAAAAAATTTGAATAAGAAACCAACTTCCATGAATAAGAAACAGAATTTCACAAATAAGAGACGGCTTGGATAAGAAACCAACTTCCTTGTCGTTGTAATCTGTGTGTGTGTCATGTAGCCTGTGATTATGTATGTGTGTGTGTGTGTATATATAATAAATAAATATATATATATATATATATATATATATATATATATATATATATATATATATATATATATATATATATATATATATATATACACTGTGGTACTGTATAATGTGCTGTAATGTGTGTGTGTGTGTGTCATGTAGTCCTGTGATTAGATATACTGTATATAGGCTGTGGTACTGTATAATGTGCTGTAATCTGTGTGTTATGTTGCCCTGTGATTATATATATATATATATATATATATATATATATATATATATATATATATATATATATATAGACTGTGATACTGTATAATGTGCTGTAATCTGTGTGTGTGTGTCATGTAGCCCTGTAATTAGATATATATAGGCTGTGGTACTTTATAATGTGCTGTAATCTGTGTGTGTCATGTAGCACTGTGATTATATATATATATAGGCTGTGGTACTGTATAATGTGATTATATATATATATATATATATATATATATATATATATATATATATATATATATATAGTTGTATGCAAAAGGTTAGGCAGCCCTGACAATTTCCATGATTTTCATTTATAAATAATTGGGTGTTTGGATCAGCAATTTCATTTTGATCTATCAAATAACTGAAGGACACAGTAATATTTCAGTAGTGAAATGAGGTTTATTGGATTAACAGAAAATGTGCAATATGCATCAAAACAATATTAGACAGGTGCATACATTTGGGCACCCCTAGAGAAATATTGCATCAATATTTAGTAGAGCCTCCTTTAGCAGATATAACAGCCTCTAGACGCTTCCTATAGCCTGTAATGAATGTCTGTCTGGATTCTGGATGAAGGTATTTTGGACCATTCCTCTAGTTCAGTTAGGTTTGATGGTTGCCGAGCATGGACAACTCGCTTCAAATCATCCTACAGATTTTTAATGATATTCAGGTCTGGGGACTGGATGGCCATTCCTAAACATTATACTTGTTCCTCTTCATAAATGCCAGAGTAGTGTATTGGGTTGTTGTCTTGTTGAAATATCCAGCCCTGGCGTAACTTCAACTTTGTGACTGATTCCTCAACATTATTCTCAAGTATCTGCGGATATTGAGTGGAATCCATGCGACCCACAACTTTAACAAGATTCCCAGTACCGGCACTGGTCACACAGCCCCACAGCATGATGGAACATCCACCAAATTTTACTGTGGGTAGCAAGTGTTTGTCTTGGAACGTTGTCTTCTTTTGCCGCCATGCATAACGCCTTTTGTTATGACCAAATAACTCAATCTTTGTTTTATCAGTCCACAACACCTTCTTCCAAAATGAAGCTGGCTCATCCAAATGTGAGTTTGCATACCTCAAACGACTCTGTTTGTGGCGTGTGTGCAGAAAAAGCTTCTTCTGCATCACTCTCCCATACAGCTTCTCCTTGTGCAAAATGTGCTGAATTGTTGAATGATGCACAGTGACACCATTTGCAGCAAGATGATGTTGTAGGTCTTTGGAGGTGGTCTGTGGGCTGTTTTTGACTGTTGTCACCATCCTTTGCATCTCCAATATTTTACTTGGCCTGTCCCTTCTGGCCTTAACAAGAACTGTGCCTGTGGTCTTCCATTTCCTCACTATGTTCCTCACAGTGGACACTGACAGCTTAAATCTCTGTGATAGCTTTTTGTAGCCTTCCCCTAAACCATAATGTTGAACAATCTTTGTTTTCAGGTCATTTGAGAGTTGTTTTGAGGCCCTCGTGTTGCCACTCTTCAGAGGAGAGTCAAAGAGAACAACAACTTCTAATTGGCCATCTTAAATACCTTTTCTGATGATTGGATGCACCTGTCTATGAAGTTCAAGGCTTAAAGGGACAGTCTAATCCAAAATAAACTTTCATGATTCAGATAGAGAATATAATTTTCCAATTTACTTTTATCACCAATTTTGCTTTGTTCTCTTGGTATTCTTAGTTACAAGCTAAACCTAGGAGGTCCATATGCTAATTTCTAAGCCATTGAAGGCCGCCTCTTGTCTCAAGGCATTTTGACAGTTTTTCACCACTACAGGGTGTTAGTTCATGTGTGTCATATAGATAACACTGTGCTCACACACGTGGAGTTCCAGTGAGCCAGCTCTGATTGGCTAAAATGGATGTCTGTCAATAGAACTTAAATAAGGGGGCAGTTTGCAGAGGATTAGATACAAGGTAATCACAGAGGTAAAAAGTGCATTTATATAATGGTGTTGGTTATGCAAAACTAGAGAATGGGTAATAAAGGGATTATCTATCTTTTTAAACAATAAAAATTCTGGTGTAGACTGTCCCTTTTTAATGGGCTCACCAAACCAATTGTGTGTTCTAATTAATCAGTGCTAGGTAGTTACAGGTATTCAAATCAACAAAATTACAAGGGTGACCAAATTTAATTTCGTTTTGATGCATATTGCACATTTTATGTTAATCTAATAAACCTCATTTCACTTCTGAAATATTACTGTGTCCTTCAGTTATTTGATAGATCAGAATGAAATTGCTGATCCAAACACCCAATTATTTATAAATGAAAATCATGGAATCAGGTACCATGTCAAGGTCTCTTCCAAAACCTGAGTCCCTAAACAGCCACATAATGCAAGCTCTCAATCCAACAAACTGGGAACAAGTGAAGGGTGCACAGGCTTATGTAATCACCCTAGACATATACAAAACACGGAAGGGGACTGCACTCTCAGACCGGACTGGGTACACGTCCCATGACCCTGCAGCATGCACAGCCCTGGGTGCACAATAGCACTCTCAGTAAACTGCACTGTCCCCAGATTCACAGGCAGTTAACCCCAGACAGGTCTGGGTACAAGGCCCATAGGGAAAATTACAAAACAAATTAATACAGCACACAGAGAAAGTCCAGCACTCACTTACAAGCTCTCAGCTAAGATTAAAAGCAAACTCTCAACAGTGTATAACATTGTGAATTTTTTTTACAAACCCTGCTGCCCTATAAAGTTCAGGATACATTCAAGCTACAGAACTTTATATGGCAGCTGTGCTTTTAACAGTGTCCTTTTGAATCTCTAATATAATCAATATCTTATTCCAGGAGAACCGAAGGACCTGGCCTGTTATAATCATGGATCAACACTTATGTGAGTAGAACCTTTTGTAAAGGCTCTAAGTTTAAATATCAAACATGGAATGCGTAAGTCACACACTCCTGAATGTTCCTCGACAACTAGAAGAAACAGATTAAATTCATACAATTTCAGCAGATTACAGTAACAGCTTTATTTATTTTCTTTATTTTTTTTTTTTTTTTTTTTTAAAGTTTCTTTATTTGGTATTAAACATGTTGTTAACAAAAACTGTCCATTTTCATACATTGATAAAGTATTGATCCATAAATACGCAGCACAATTATACAAATCTGGCGTCTAGTACAGCAGCTAATAGTCAACCCACGCCCATGGGCTCACTTTGCGTTGAGATTTCTAATGCAATGTCCGCCTTTTGAAAAGTTCAAAGCATATTCACTCCGGGGGATAACCCCGTAAGGTCCTTCTTCCTGTACAATAACATGCTGTAACAAGATCATTGCTAACTATAAGAATCACACTCCTAATCTATGTCTAGGGCTCAAATTTAGTGACTGACTTTTGAAGTGTGTGTCGTTGTGTAGATTTGCCATATGTGCCTATCTGCTATACTGTCTCCACATTTCTACCATAAGCTCATGTGTCTTTATGGTACCTGCCTTCAGGTGATGATATCTCTCTAAGTGTAGTAGATTGTCTACCTGCGCCATCCACTCTTGTACTGTGGGCACTGTTGTCGTCTTCCAATATTTTGGGATCAGTGTTTTGGCACTGTTAATTAACACTGTCAACAAGGTCCTGGCTGTGCTGTTATCAATTTTGGGAATTGCCATATAGAAAAGGATCCGTGGGTCGTTGGGTAATTGACTTCCTATTATATCTGAAATTTTGTTTTAGTATTTCAACCCAGTAAGTGTCTAACCTGTCACATTTCCACCAAATGTGTGTAGGGTTCCCTACTTCTCCACATCCCCTCCAACACTTATCACTTGCCGTTTTATATATTTTGTGTAACCTGCTGGGTGTGAGGTACCACCTTGTGAGAAATTTTGTAATTTGTTTCTAGTATCCTCTTAGAGATTGAGGATTTTTTAGTGGCTAGAAAGGCTTTTTGCCACTCTTTTAGGGGTATAGTTGTTCCCATTTCTTTCTCCCCCGCTATTGTGTATGATGGAAGCTGTTGTTTGCCTTCAGGGAGTAGTTGCTTATACAGTATAGATATAGTGTGCCTGGGTGTATTTTCTAGTTGACATAGATTTTCGAAAGGTGTTAACCGTCTAGTTAGTTGTTGTTTACAGGGATGTGTGTCTATGTAGTGTTTTATTTGCAAGTATGAGTACCAATTCAGGGGCATGTCGGGGTGGCTTTTTTTAATGTCTTCTAGGGCCCTCATTTTTCCGTCATGGTAAAATACCGTCATAACTCTATTTTTTTATGTGTTCTGCCTGCTCTGGGTGGGTATCTTTAATGTTCCAAGGTAATGAAGTGTTGTTGCACAAGGGGGTCATTGGGGAGAGTGGGCTTGATATGTTTGTAGTTGTGTTCATCAGTTTGTCCCATGTAGCGAACAGCTCTGCCATTATTGGGTATTGTTGTATTATGGTTGACCTTTGTTTTGTTGGTAACCATGCCACCACACCCACATTGTTGAGTTGTAGGATTTGTCTATCCAGTTGGGTCCATTGTTTATACGGATTATTAGTGCTTAGATCTATCAACCTATGTAGTGTAATTGCTGCTTTATACGTGCGTATTACAGTAACAGCTTTATGCCACAACCATGCCTACAATTTTCATTTGTTTTGGCAAAGGTTTTCTGCTGTGTACAGTATATAGTTATGAAGCCTGCATTACATCACTGGATTTGGTAAATACATTTCAATGTAGTGGAATAGTTAAAAGTCCCCATCCCCACCCCAAAAAAAGTCTGGTTTTAACGCAATTGAGGGGAAGCGGAGTAAGTAAATTCTTTCCAGAAGTCTTGTTGACACTTTCATCTACAGATTCACCACTGCAGTTTGTGTAAACTTATAACAAGTATAACAAAGTAGTTTTCCTTCCTAAGATAGGGAGAGTCCACAGCTTCATTCCTTACTGTTGGGAAATACAACACCAGGCCACCAGGAGGAGGCAAAGACCCCCCAGCCAAAGGCTTAAATACCCCTCCCACTTCCTCATTACCCCAGTCATTCTTTGCCTTTCGTCACGTTAGGAGGTGGCAGAGAAGTGTCAGAAGATTCGGAGATAGGACTGGAGTTTTAAGTAGTCATACTCTGTGAGAGTATTGATGAAAGTTAGAGTCTGGAGATGCAGGTAAACCATCCAGACTACTGCTAACAGCTCCTAAGCAATCAGTGTTGACGAGTTTCACTGCCTGCTTTCTCTCACTCAAGTCTATGTCAGGAGGGCTGCTATAAGACTGTCACACTTGAGAGGCTGTGTTCTGTTCCACAGCATGGATCCTGGAGGTAAGATTGTTTCAACTTTTACACATAAAACGCTATAAAAGGGTCACAGTGTGGCTCCTTTATACATTGATAAGATCCAGGCAGGTTAATATCCTCTGAAGGGGGTTTATTGAACAGTTGGGGTTAATTAATCAGTGTATTAATTATTTACATGCTACTTTGTGTGATTTTTTTTTTCCTGGGCTGATAGACTATGTTTTTTTGGCTGGAACAAACAGGTTTCACTTTTAAAGGAGCAGTCAACATTGTAGATTTGCATAATTAACAAATGCATGATAAGAAGACAATGCAATAGCACTTAGTCTGAACTTCAAATGAGTAGTAGATTTTTGTTAAATAAATTGCAAAGTTATGTCTATTTCCACTCCCCCTGTACCATGTGACAGCTATCAGCCAATCACAAATGCATATACGTATATGCTGCGAATTCTTGCACATGCTCAGTAGGAGTTGGTGACTCAAAAAGTGTAAATATAAAAAGACTGTGCACATTTTGTTAATGGAGGTAAATTGGAATGTTGTTTAAAATTGCATGCTCTATCTGAATCATGAAGTTTTAATTTTGACTTGAGTGTCCCTTTAAGTTTCACTTTCGTTTTTAAAAGTGTTGCACAGCTTCTTTTACTTGCTATACTTGTAATAACAGGGGAAATACTGTCTTGCACTCCATGTGACCGGGTGTGGTCTATGTTCATTTCCTCCATTCCGGCTGAGACTTGAACCTGAGGAGAGTGTTTCCTCTGTTAAATGTCTGGGTCTAGTAGGTGGTGAGTGCCCCAGCCATTGGGAGTATAAAGGTGCAGTGTACTATAATAACAAATGTTTTAATTTGTGTCCTTCTGTGGGTATAACCTGAGCTATGGAGAACTCTGACATGTTAGAAGCTACTCCTTCTTTACTAAATTATACCTGTTTATATTGTGAGGAGGCCGTGGTTTTCCTGCCCACTCAATTTTGTTCCACATGCCTTAACACCGTTAAGCCTAAGAAGGGAGACAAGCCTGCTAAGGCTCTTAGTCCCACTGAGCCATCTACCTCTCAGGACTTGGCGTCCTGTGAGATTACTAACCTTGCTACATTATCCACTCCACATGCAGTTCCCCGTAGCACATCTATACCTCGATCCAGAGGGGGCCTTCTTCCTGCGGACTTTGCCGTGCAGTTGCAAACGGCAGTGTGTGCGGCCCTCAGTGCATTACCTCGCTCTAACAAACGCAAGAGAAATGTTAAGCATAGCTCTCCTGACCCGGAGTCATCTAAATATTTATCGGATTTGGCTATTATGTCCCAGTTATCCGATAATGAGTTAACCTCTGTAGCTTCAGAGGGTGAACTTTCTGGGTCGGAGTCCTTAGCGTCTAAGCCTCCTGCTGCGGATGAACCGTCCTTTAGATTTAAAACTGAGCACTTGTGTTTTTTTATTATAGGGGGTTCTGTCTACTTTAGAGGTTCCAGAGGCCGCGCTGCTTGAAGAACCTATGATACCTAAATTAGACAGAGTTTACGAAGACAGGAAAGTTCCTTTGACTTTTCCTGTGTCGGTTAAGTTGGCAAACATTATTAAGAACGAATGGAAAAGAATTGGTTCTTCCTTTTCCCCCTTGTCTACTTTTAAAAAGTTGTTCCCGGTCCCGGACTCTCAACTGGATTTGTGGGGCTCCATTCCTAAGATGGATGGTGCTATCTCTACGCTTGCTAAACGTACTACTATACCTCTTGAGGATAGTTCTTCGTTCAGAGAGCCGATGGATAAGAAAATAGAAACCTTTCTGAGAAAGATGTTTCAACATACGGGATTTTTGTTTCAACCGGCGGCTGCAGTTGCCAGAGCGGCTTCCTACTGGTGCAACTCTTTGTTAGAACTCATTGAGGTGGAGTCTCCCCTCGAGGATATTCAAGACAGAATTAAAGCTCTGAGAATTGCTAATTTGTTTATCTGTGATGCGAACATGCAAATTATTCGCCTAAATGCAAAGTCCTCTGGCTTTGTGATGTTAGCCCACTGGGTACTCTGGTTGAAGTCTTGGTCTGCGGATATGACTTCTAAGTCCAGACTCCTTTCTCTTCCCTTCAAGGGAAAGATTTTTATTGGTCCAGGCTACCAGAGGCAAGGGTGCCTTCCTACCGCAAGATAAGAACAAGTCTAAGGTATGACAATCTTCTAATTTTCGTTCTGACAAATCTCAACGACAACAATCCTTCTCCAAGCCCGAGCAACCCAAGAGTACTTGGAAGCTGGCTCAGTCCTGGAATAAATCCAAGCAAAATAAGAAGCCCGCCGAAAATAAGTCGGCATGAAGGGGCGGCCCCCGAACCGGGATTGGATCGTGTAGGGGGCAGACTGTCTGTCTCTTTTTTCAGACGCCTGGTTCAAGGATGTACAGGATCCTTGGGTCCTGGAGGTGGTATCTCAGGGTTACACGATAGGCTTCAAATCTCATTGCCAGAACTCAGAGTATTGCAGTAGCCCCATACTTGAACGATATTCTGGTGCAAGCTCCATCCTTTCGTCTTGCGCAAGAATTCTCGGAGTCCCTTCTCAGTCTTCTTCGATGACATGGATGGAAAATAAACTTGGAAAAGAGTTCTCTTATCCGAAGTACCAGGGTGGAATTCCTGGGTACTATAATAGACTCCATATCCATGAGGATATTTCTAACAGACCAGAGATGGTGCAAGCTAACTTCAGAATGTCTTGCCCTCCGGACCTCCTTGAGTCCCTCTGTAACTCAGTGTATGGAGGTGATTGGTCTCATGGTGTCCTGCATGGACATCATTCCATCTCAGACTTTTACAACTGTGCATGCTGAGGCAGTAGAACGTTGGTCATTCAGATCTGTCTCAACAGATTGTATTAGACAGCCGGTCGAGATAATAGCTCTCTTGGTGGGTCTGTCCAGATTATCTGTCCCGAGGGACATGCTTCTTAAGACCATCCTGGGAGATTGTGACTACGGGCGCAAGCCTATCCGGATGGGGAGCTGTTTGGGGTGCCAGGAAGGCACAGGTGTTGTGGACTCAGGAGGAGTCCTCCCTCCCGATCAATATTTTGGAGCTATGGCAATCTTCAAGGCCTTGAAGGCTTGGCCACTTCTGGGTTTGTCCCAGTTTATCAGATTTCAATCAGACAATATAACCTTGGTGGCTTACATCAACCATCAGGTGGGAACAAGAAGTTACTTGGCGATGAAGGAAGTATCTCAGATTCTGGAGTGGGCAGAGGCCCACAGCTGTTCGCTGTCAGCGATACACATTCCGGGTGTGGACATCTGGGAGTTAGATTTTCTCAGCCGGGAATCCTGCCATCCAGGGGAATGGTCTCTTCATCCCGAGGTGTTTGCAGAGATATGCAGCAAGTGGGGGACGCCAGAGATAGATCTCATGGCGTCCCATCTCAATACCAAGCTTCCCAGGTACGGGTCAAGGTCGAGGGATCCTCAAGCGGATCTAATAGATGCACTAGCAGTACCCTGGAGGTTCAAACTCCTTTTATCTTTTTCCTCCATTATCGCTTCTTCCTCGAGTGGTGGCCCGTATCAAGCAGCAGCGGGTATCGGTAATCCTGATCCATCGTGGCCACAAAGGACATGGTTTGCGGATCTAGTGAGGATGTCCTCATCTCCTCTGTGGAAGTTACCTTGTTGTAGAGACCTGCTGATACAAGGTCCATTTGTTCATCAAAATCTAGATTCTCTGAGGCTGACTGCGTGGAGATTGAACGCTTAGTCTTAGCCAAGAGAGGTTTCTCTCAGAGTGTCATTTATACTCCTTATTCAAGCTCGTAAACCAGTTACTCAGCGTATCTACCACAAGGTGTGGAGGACCTACTTATTCTGGTGTGAAGAGCCTGGTTTTTCCTGGCACAGAGATGAGGTTGCCAGGATCTTCTCTTTCTCCAGGATGGGCTGGAGAAGGGCCTTTCTGCTAGTTCCATGAAGGGACAGATTTTGACCCTGTTGGTTTTTTTGCACAAGAGACTGGCTGAGCTTTCAGACGTGCATTCCTTTGTTAAGGCTCTGATTACTATCAGACCTGTGTTTTGATCTGGGGCTCCTCCTTGGAGCCTAAATCTTGTTCTTTGGGTTTTTCAACAGGTTCCATTTGAGCCTCTGCATTCCGCTGACATTAAATTGTTATCTTGGAAGGTTCTCTTTTTATTGGCTATTGCCTCTGCGCACATAGTTTCTGAGATCTCTGCTTTGCAGCGTGAGCCCCTTATCTGATTTTTTTCATGCAGATAAGGCAGTTTTACGTACTAAATTAGGTTTCCTTCCTAAGGTTGTGTCAGATCGCAACATCAATCAGGAGATAGTGGTTCCTTCCTTGTGTCCTTATCCTTCATCAAAGGAACGCTTACTTCACAATTTGAATGTGTTTCCCGCCTTGCAGTTCTATCTTCAGGCTACTAAGTTTAGACAATCTTCCTCTTTGTCTGTTGTCTATTGGGGAAGCGTAAGGGGCAGAAGACTACTTCGACTTCCCTATCTTTTTGATTAGGGAGTGTCATCCGCTTAGCTTACGAGACAGCGGGACATCGTCCTCCTGAGAGGATAATGGCTCATTCCACTAGAGCAGTGGAACGAGAGAAGTTTTGCAGGCTGTGGTGCCCTCAGAATAGGGTCCGCCTCTTACTTTTTTGTTCTTTCCTATTATTTATTTTATTTTTCTGCCACCATTTATACCCTAATGTTTCTCCTACTTTTCCTTGTTCCGTCGGCAGAATGACTGGGGTAATGAGGCAGTGGGAGGGATATTTAAGCCTTTGGCTGGGGTATCTTTGCCTCCTCCTGGTGTTGTATTTCCCAACAGTAAGGAATGAAGCCATGGACTCTCCCTATCCGGAAGGAAAGGAATTTATCTGGTAAGCATAAATTATGTTTTTGTATTGTGCAGTTATAGAAAGAGAATATTTTTTATCCCTCTCCCATGAAGTTAAGTTTTTTACATAAAGTCTCAAGCAAAATAATATTCCCATATTTAGTAGATATATTTTTTTTACAAGCCTTCTCATCATTGTTTTCCTTTCAAAAGGATCTTGAGAATTACAAAGCTTTCCAAGCAATTTTAAGGATCTTCTGCATTTTAATGTGGTCTTAACCCAGGTACGAGGTCAAGGGTTTTATACATATCTATTTTATTTATTTTTTATTATTAGTTTTTTGTTTTTTTTTTCAAAAGAGCTTTATTGAAACATTTAGTGAACAGTTAGCTGGTCAATATACAATTTGCATATACAGAAATGAGCGCCTGAGATTTAACAAAGATACAAAAAAATTATATCACATTGGCAACTAGTGGAGCGTTGCAAAGACTCAATATGTCTTGTACAAGCGGGACAGGGTCCCACTCAGTGCAAAATGTCTATCTATTTCTGGCAACTCTCTTTAAATTAGGTCAACATCAGTAACTGGTTTACAATCAACTATAAACAAAAAACAAGTCAATTTTAGTATAACTACATGTAGCATCTTGCAGAAAATTGGGTTTGTATGTACTCTTCCCATATGAAGCATATTGAATAATAGTCCTGTGCGTTTTGTATGAGTGTAGTGGTATTTTTCTAAATTAAGTGCGTGAGATACCAGGTTGCTCCAAACAGAGATATTTGGGAGTTCTGTTTTCTTCCAATTTAAGGGAATTAGTCTCTTGGCAGTGTTGATCATAATTGTTAGTATTGTGGATCTAATATTAGAAGTGAAAGAGAGAGCGCCTAATGGTGTGATATCGTTTAAAACCAGATAGATATGATTACTATACACATCCGCCAAATGGATACTCACAAAAGAGTTGGCACTCACAAGTAGTGCATACAGGCAGGCTGACCTTTGTACAGCAGTCAGTACGCTGAATCTGTCAGATTAGTGTTGTAAATCTGTTGTAATAGAAGAGGGAGAGAGCGCCTAATAGTGCAATATCGTCTGTACCAAAAGCGACACACAGAAACAAGGGGGGCTATCAGGTGGATACTCACAAAAGAGTTGGCACTAGCAAGTAGTGCATTCAGGCAGGCTGACCTTTATACAGCAGTCAGTACGTTGCACTACTAGGATTCGTGTCCCTCTGGCCAGTAGTATGATAGTTTGCAGATTTTTGTAGATCTTGCTTGTCTTTAGCACCCAAATTTTCTGCACGATAAACGTCTGTGGCACAGTGGTTCTGTGTTAACCAATGATCCTAGGAAAATAATGGAGGTACTCCAAAGAATACACCTGAAGCTGTATGATGGCTCAGAGTGTATATAGAACAATTTTCAATCCATTGAATTCATAGTATAAAAACAAAGGGGAAGTCAGCGAACAAATGCTAGGTGATTTATATTACAAAAGTATTTATTTAGAGTTAAATACAACGCGTTTCTCGGCCGTAATGCTCACTGGCCGTTTCCTCAGGTAAGTAAGATACTTACCTGAGGAAACGGCCAGTGAGCATTACGGCCGAGAAACGCGTTGTATTTAACTCTAAATAAATACTTTTATAATATAAATCACCTAGCATTTGTTCGCTGACTTCCCCTTTGTTTTTATACTATGAATTCAATGGATTGAAAATTGTTCTATATACACTCTGAGCCATCATACAGCTTCAGGTGTATTCTTTGGAGTACCTCCATTATTTTCCTAGGATCATTGGTTAACACAGAACCACTGTGCCACAGACGTTTATCGTGCAGAAAATTTGGGTGCTAAAGACAAGCAAGATCTACAAAAATCTGCAAGCTATCATACTACTGGCCAGAGGGACACGAATCCTAGTAGTGCAGCGTACTGACTGCTGTATAAAGGTCAGCCTGCCTGAATGCACTACTTGCTAGTGCCAACTCTTTTGTGAGTATCCACCTGATTGCCCCCCTTGTTTCTGTGTGTCGCTTTTGGTACAGACGATATTGCACTATTAGGCGCTCTCTCCCTCTTCTATTACAACAGATTTACAACACTAATCTGACAGATTCAGCGTACTGACTGCTGTACAAAGGTCAGCCTGCCTGTATGCACTACTTGTGAGTGCCAACTCTTTTGTGAGTATCCATTTGGCGGATGTGTATAGTAATCATATCCATCTGGTTTTAAACGATATCACACCATTAGGCGCTCTCTCTTTCACTTCTAATATTACAGATTATCCGACTTACCACCGGCTTGGAGTGAAGCTGCCTGACACATTTGCTGATTGTAACAGCGACTCCATTCAACGTTTATTCATTCATTTATTTTATCTGGACTTTCTTTGTGCAGCTTGGTATTAATATTAATACAAATATAGATTTGTACTTTACAAGTGGCATATGAAAATACCACTCTTTCAGTTCACTTTTCTCCAACATAGGTGTGTCCGGTCCACGGCGTCATCCTTACTTGTGGGATATTCTCTTCCCCAACAGGAAATGGCAAAGAGCCCAGCAAAGCTGGTCACATGATCCCTCCTAGGCTCCGCCTACCCCAGTCATTCTCTTTGCCGTTGTACAGGCAACATCTCCACGGAGATGGCTTAGAGTTTTTTAGTGTTTAACTGTAGTTTTTATTATTCAATCAAGAGTTTGTTATTTTAAAATAGTGCTGGTATGTACTATTTACTCAGAAACAGAAAAGAGATGAAGATTTCTGTTTGTATGAGGAAAATGATTTTAGCAACCGTTACTAAAATCCATGGCTGTTCCACACAGGACTGTTGAGAGGAATTAACTTCAGTTGGGGGAACAGTGAGCAGTCTCTTGCTGCTTGAGGTATGACACATTCTAACAAGACGATGTAATGCTGGAAGCTGTCATTTTCCCTATGGGATCCGGTAAGCCATGTTTATTAAGATAGTAAATAAGGGCTTCACAAGGGCTTATTAAGACTGTAGACTTTTTCTGGGCTAAATCGATTCATTATTAACACATATTTAGCCTTGAGGAATCATTTAATCTGGGTATTTTGATAAGATTATATCGGCAGGCACTATTTTAGACACCTTATTCTTTAGGGGCTTTCCCAAATCATAGGCAGAGCCTCATTTTCGCGCCGGTGTTGCGCACTTGTTTTTGAGAGGCATGACATGCAGTCGCATGTGTGAGGAGCTCTGATACATAGAAAAGACTTTCTGAAGGCGTCATTTGGTATCGTATTCCCCTTTGGGCTTGGTTGGGTCTCAGCAAAGCAGATACCAGGGACTGTAAAGGGGTTAAAGTTAAAAACGGCTCCGGTTCCGTTATTTTAAGGGTTAAAGCTTCCAAATTTGGTGTGCAATACTGTTAAGGCTTTAAGACACTGTGGTGAAATTTTGGTGAATTTTGAACAATTCCTTCATATTTTTTCGCAATTGCAGTAATAAAGTGTGTTCAGTTTAAAATTTAAAGTGACAGTAACGGTTTTATTTTAAAACGTTTTTTGTACTTTGTTATCAAGTTTATGCCTGTTTAACATGTCTGAACTACCAGATAGACTGTGTTCTGAATGTGGGGAAGCCAGAGTTCCTTCTCATTTAAATAAATGTGATTTATGTGACAATGACAATGATGCCCAAGATGATTCCTCAAGTGAGGGGAGTAAGCATGGTACTGCATCATTCCCTCCTTCGTCTACACGAGTCTTGCCCACTCAGGAGGCCCCTAGTACATCTAGCGCGCCAATACTCCTTACTATGCAACAATTAACGGCTGTAATGGATAATTCTGTCAAAAACATTTTAGCCAAAATGCACACTTATCAGCGTAAGCGCGACTGCTCTGTTTTAGATACTGAAGAGCATGACGACGCTGATAATAATGGTTCTGAAGGGCCCCTAAACCAGTCTGATGGGGCCAGGGAGGTTTTGTCTGAGGGAGAAATTACAGATTCAGGGAACATTTCTCAACAAGCTGAACCTGATGTGATTACGTTTAAATTTAAGTTGGAACATCTCCGCGCTCTGCTTAAGGAGGTATTATCCACTCTGGATGATTGTGACAATTTGGTCATCCCAGAGAAGCTATGTAAAATGGACAAGTTCCTAGAGGTCCCGGGGCTCCCAGAAGCTTTTCCTATACCCAAGCGGGTGGCGGACATTGTAAATAAAGAATGGGAAAGGCCCGGTATTCCTTTCGTCCCTCCCCCCATATTTAAAAAATTGTTTCCTATGGTCGACCCCAGAAAGGACTTATGGCAGACAGTCCCCAAGGTCGAGGGAGCGGTTTCCACTTTAAACAAACGCACCACTATACCCATAGAAGATAGTTGTGCTTTCAAAGATCCTATGGATAAAAAATTAGAAGGTTTACTTAAAAAGATGTTTGTTCAGCAGGGTTACCTTCTACAACCAATTTCATGCATTGTCCCTGTCGCTACAGCCGCATGTTTCTGGTTCGATGAGCTGGTAAAGGCGGTCGATAGTGATTCTCCTCCTTATGAGGAGATTATGGACAGAATCAATGCTCTCAAATTGGCTAATTCTTTCACCCTAGACGCCACTTTGCAATTGGCTAGGTTAGCGGCTAAGAATTCTGGGTTTGCTATTGTGGCGCGCAGAGCGCTTTGGTTGAAATCTTGGTCAGCTGATGCGTCTTCCAAGAACAAGCTACTTAACATTCCTTTCAAGGGGAAAACGCTGTTTGGCCCTGACTTGAAAGAGATTATCTCTGATATCACTGGGGGTAAGGGCCATGCCCTTCCTCAGGATCGGCCTTTCAAGGCCAAAAATAAACCTAATTTTCGTCCCTTTCGTAGAAACGGACCAGCCCAAAGTGCTACGTCCTCTAAGCAAGAGGGTAATACTTCTCAAGCCAAGCAAGCTTGGAGACCAATGCAAGGCTGGAACAAGGGAAAGCAGGCCAAGAAACCTGCCACTGCTACCAAGACAGCATGAAATGTTGGCCCCCGATCCGGGACCGGATCTGGTGGGGGGCAGACTCTCTCTCTTCGCTCAGGCTTGGGCAAGAGATGTTCTGGATCCTTGGACACTAGAAATAGTCTCCCAAGGTTATCTTCTGGAATTCAAGGGGCTTCCCCCAAGGGGGAGGTTCCACAGGTCTCAGTTGTCTTCAGACCACATAAAAAGACAGGCATTCTTACATTGTGTAGAAGACCTGTTAACAATGGGAGTGATTCATCCTGTTCCATTAGGAGAACAAGGGATGGGGTTCTACTCCAATCTGTTCATAGTTCCCAAAAAAGAGGGAACGTTCAGACCAATCTTAGATCTCAAGATCTTAAACAAGTTTCTCAAGGTTCCATCGTTCAAGATGGAAACCATTCGAACAATTCTTCCTTCCATCCAGGAAGGTCAATTCATGACCACGGTGGATTTAAAGGATGCGTATCTACATATTCCTATCCACAAGGAACATCATCGGTTCCTAAGGTTCGCATTCCTGGACAAGCATTACCAGTTCGTGGCGCTTCCTTTCGGATTAGCCACTGCTCCAAGGATTTTCACAAAGGTACTAGGGTCCCTTCTAGCTGTGCTAAGACCAAGGGGCATTGCTGTAGTACCTTACTTGGACGACATTCTGATTCAAGCGTCGTCCCTTCCTCAAGCAAGGGCTCACACGGACATCGTCCTGGCCTTTCTCAGATCTCACGGATGGAAAGTGAACGTGGAAAAGAGTTCTCTATCTCCGTCAACAAGGGTTCCCTTCTTGGGAACAATAATAGACTCCTTAGAAATGAGGATTTTTCTGACAGAGGCCAGAAAAACAAGACTTCTAGACTCTTGTCGGATACTTCATTCCGTTCCTCTTCCTTCCATAGCGCAGTGCATGGAAGTGATAGGTTTGATGGTAGCGGCAATGGACATAGTTCCTTTTGCGCGCATTCATCTAAGACCATTACAACTGTGCATGCTCAGTCAGTGGAATGGGGACTATACAGACTTGTCTCCGAGGATACAAGTAAATCAGAGGACCAGAGACTCACTCCGTTGGTGGCTGTCCCTGGACAACCTGTCACAAGGGATGACCTTCCGCAGACCAGAGTGGGTCATTGTCACGACCGACGCCAGTCTGATGGGCTGGGGCGCGGTCTGGGGATCCCTGAAAGCTCAGGGTCTTTGGTCTCGGGAAGAATCTCTTCTACCGATAAATATTCTGGAACTGAGAGCGATATTCAATGCTCTCAAGGCTTGGCCTCAGCTAGCGAGGGCCAAGTTCATACGGTTTCAATCAGACAACATGACAACTGTTGCTTACATCAACCATCAGGGGGGAACAAGGAGTTCCCTGGCGATGGAAGAAGTGACCAAAATCATTCAATGGGCGGAGTCTCACTCCTGCCACCTGTCTGCAATCCACATCCCAGGAGTGGAAAATTGGGAAGCGGATTTTCTGAGTCGTCAGACATTGCATCCGGGGGAGTGGGAACTCCATCCGGAAATCTTTGCCCAAATCACTCAACTGTGGGGCATTCCAGACATGGATCTGATGGCCTCTCGTCAGAACTTCAAAGTTCCTTGCTACGGGTCCAGATCCAGGGATCCCAAGGCGGCTCTAGTGGATGCACTAGTAGCACCTTGGACCTTCAAACTAGCTTATGTATTCCCGCCGTTTCCTCTCATCCCCAGGCTGGTAGCCAGGATCAATCAGGAGAGGGCGTCGGTGATCTTGATAGCTCCTGCGTGGCCACGCAGGACTTGGTATGCAGATCTGGTGAATATGTCATCGGCTCCACCATGGAAGCTACCTTTGAGACGAGACCTTCTTGTTCAAGGTCCGTTCGAACATCCGAATCTGGTCTCACTCCAGCTGACTGCTTGGAGATTGAACGCTTGATCTTATCGAAGCGAGGGTTCTCAGATTCTGTTATCGATACTCTTGTTCAGGCCAGAAAGCCTGTAACTAGAAAGATTTACCACAAAATTTGGAAAAAATATATCTGTTGGTGTGAATCTAAAGGATTCCCTTGGGACAAGGTTAAGATTCCTAAGATTCTATCCTTCCTTCAAGAAGGATTGGAAAAAGGATTATCTGCAAGTTCCCTGAAGGGACAGATTTCTGCCTTGTCTGTGTTACTTCACAAAAAGCTGGCAGCTGTGCCAGATGTTCAAGCCTTTGTTCAGGCTCTGGTTAGAATCAAGCCTGTTTACAAACCTTTGACTCCTCCTTGGAGTCTCAACTTAGTTCTTTCAGTTCTTCAGGGGGTTCCGTTTGAACCCTTACATTCCATTGATATTAAGTTATTATCTTGGAAAGTTTTGTTTTTGGTTGCAATTTCTTCTGCTAGAAGAGTTTCAGAATTATCTGCTCTGCAGTGTTCTCCTCCTTATCTGGTGTTCCATGCAGATAAGGTGGTTTTACGTACTAAACCTGGTTTTCTTCCAAAAGTTGTTTCTAACAAAAACATTAACCAGGAGATTATCGTACCTTCTCTGTGTCCGAAACCAGTTTCAAAGAAGGAACGTTTGTTGCACAATTTGGATGTTGTTCGCGCTCTAAAATTCTATTTAGACGCTACAAAGGATTTTAGACAAACATCTTCCTTGTTTGTTGTTTATTCCGGTAAAAGGAGAGGTCAAAAAGCAACTTCTACCTCTCTCTCTTTTTGGATTAAAAGCATCATCAGATTGGCTTACGAGACTGCCGGACGGCAGCCTCCCGAAAGAATCACAGCTCATTCCACTTGGGCTGTGGCTTCCACATGGGCCTTCAAGAACGAGGCTTCTGTTGATCAGATATGTAGGGCAGCGACTTGGTCTTCACTGCACACTTTTACCAAATTTTACAAGTTTGATACTTTTGCTTCTTCTGAGGCTATTTTTGGGAGAAAGGTTTTGCAAGCCGTGGTGCCTTCCATCTAGGTGACCTGATTTGCTCCCTCCCATCATCCGTGTCCTAAAGCTTTGGTATTGGTTCCCACAAGTAAGGATGACGCCGTGGACCGGACACACCTATGTTGGAGAAAACAGAATTTATGTTTACCTGATAAATTACTTTCTCCAACGGTGTGTCCGGTCCACGGCCCGCCCTGGTTTTTTAATCAGGTCTGATAATTTATTTTCTTTAACTACAGTCACCACGGTATCATATGGTTTCTCCTATGCAAATATTCCTCCTTAACGTCGGTCGAATGACTGGGGTAGGCGGAGCCTAGGAGGGATCATGTGACCAGCTTTGCTGGGCTCTTTGCCATTTCCTGTTGGGGAAGAGAATATCCCACAAGTAAGGATGACGCCGTGGACCGGACACACCGTTGGAGAAAGTAATTTATCAGGTAAACATAAATTCTGTTTTTTGTCATGACACTCAAAATACTTCTTAAACTAAAGATACGATCTCTTTCTAACACTCATCTTTTTTTCCTATACAACACTTATACTATACTATGAACACTATTTGAACACTTAGTTATTCCAGCACTTACAATCACTACACATAGTGATACCCGCTATACATATCACCAACCCCCCCCCCCCTCTCACCCCCTTTTTTGTGCACCCAATATTATATTTGCGCACCCTATTGTATGTTGTTTTAGCATATTTTCTCTCTCGCTTTTTTATTGTGGATCTAAGTTTGCATTTGATTTGTGGGAGAGAGTTAAAGAGGAAGGTCCATATTGTGAAGGGGAAAGGCATATCTAGAACACGTGTGATTTCAATGGTGATCAGTTTCCAGAAATTTTCAGCTATGGGGCAGGACCACCATATATGAGTGGGGTTACCTAAATCTGAACAGCCTCTCCAGCACTCGGCAGGTGTGCCAGGGAATAACTGGTGTAAGCGGTGTGGTGTTTAGTACCATCTGCATAGAAGCTTCAGGTTCATCTCTAGCGTTGAGATAGAAAATTAGGACTTGCTCATGCTGGCAAAGATATGCAGCCATTCTTTGTTGGCGCAGGAGTCACCTATTTCAATTTCCCACTTTTTAATGTAAACAAATCTATTTATTGTTCATAATAAAGTTATGTTTAATTTAGCCCTTATCTTACACAAAAAAATTATCAATTTTGTGAGTGTTCCACATTACAAGATAATTTCAAAATAATGAGATTTGCAGAATACTTGTTACAATTGTATGGCTTATTTTCTTTGTAATGCAACATCTGCAAGAGTCTTCATCCGATTTCTAGCTATTCAGTAAATATCTAGCGTCTCTGTAGTTATTTACATAGATATTGGCAAGGACCATTTGCAGAGGATAATGATCTCTTGCCATGTGAAGTTATTCCTCAAATTAGTTTTCTCTTTTTGGTCATTGTTCCATTAAGTCCTCCAAGTAAACTACATTCCCACCTCCACAACCCCACCGATGCAGTTTACAGACCTTTTTTTTTTTTTTTCTTGACCCCCAGAAGCAGGATGAGGGTGATGTGAAGCAAGTCTGCTGTGACTAATGTATGGAAGACAACAATAAAATATAAATATACCAGAAGAGCGTAGGGTAAATTAGGCTATTATCTGTGGTACTAATCTAATTCTACAGATTGTGCCCCTTCTGTCTAACTTCATATTGAAGTTCATATGACCCATGTCTATTGCAGTCCACAACCACCTACTGATATCACACTGGCTTCAGTCTCTCCAGATATAACCTGACAATGGTACATGGTCTAAACAAATAAGACATAAAATGAGAGGTTCGATGACCTAAATATGTATAGCTTAGAGGAGAGAAGGGAAAGAGGTGATATGATAGCAACTTTCAAGTTTATTTAAGGGAATAGTAAAGATGAGGCTGTGAGTATTTTACATAAAAAGAAAAATTCAAGAACAAGGGGTCATGATCTCAAGCTGAAGGGTATTAGATTCAGGAGTAATTTGAGGAAGCACTTCTTTTACAGAAAGGGTGATTGATTCATGGAATAAACTTTCACAAGAGGTACTAATGTCAAACACTATGTCGGACTTTACGAATGTATACGACTAAAAGAAAAAGTTACATTCACACTACTCGTGAATGTGAAAGCATGACAAGGCTGCACTCAGGTTCAAAATTAAATCATGTTTATTATACCCCTTGATAAACCTAAAAACACCTTAATTAAAAAGCTGCAAAACACATGTAAATACAAATCCAGGCCTGGAAAACAAATGTGAATGTTACAAGGAAAAAACATCAGAGCACATAAGTGTATAAAACATGCTCTATACCTAAACTCAAAGTGGTTCATACACAACAGTATAATGCAACCCAAACAAAGTATTGGAGCATATAACGCTGTTATGACATTAAAATGTTGCAGAGTTCCTGTTTGGTGACGTTTAAACCGGTGAATCGTGTTCAGGCTGCTGAAGTTTGTTTTCCGGATCTATCCAACCTTTAAGTTGCTACCAATAGTGAGCGAAGCTCCGTATCTGTATGGGAGTAACCACATTACACTGGAAGTTTGCAACGGAACGGGTTTGACCTATAATTGGTAACCGTGAAGGTACTTTGTAAAGGGAAATGTTATTTGAACACCGGATCATTGAAGTTTGCCTCTGATATTTTGATCAGTGGAGCGTGTTGATACACTATGGGCTTCACTTTCCATTTTGGCAACTAAGTCAGAGTTCAAGGAACTCTCAACATTGAAACGTCATAATAGCGTTATACGCTCCAATACTTTGTTTGGGTTCCACTTTGAGTTTAGGTATGCTCTGGTACTTGCTAAACTTTGATGTTCAGCCTTGTCATGCTTTCACATTCACAAGTTGTGTGAATGTAACTTTCTCTTTTAGCCGTATACATTACATTTGTGACTGCTTGCACCTATATTAGGTTCTATTCATATATAATCTCACTGGCTACCAGAGTGCACACACCCTTTGTATATTGGACTTTAAGAATGCTGGGGTCAAGTATAAGGCTATCCTACGTAATTATTAATGCCTAGGATAAGCATAAGGCTATCCTACGTACTAATGAATGCCTGGGATAAGCATAAGGCTATCCTGCATACTAATGAATGCCTGGGATAAGCATAAGGCTATCCTACATACTAATTAATGCCTGGGATAAGCATAAGGCTATCATACGTGCTGATTAATGCCTGGGAAAAGCATAAGGCTATCCTACATACTAATGAATGCCTAGGATAAGCATAAGGCTATCCTACATACTAATTAATGCCTAGGATAAGCATAAGGCTATCCTACATACTAATTAATGCCTGGGATAAGCATAAGGCTATCATACGTGCTGATTAATGCCTGGGAAAAGCATAAGGCTATCCTACATACTAATTAATTCCTGGGATAAGCATAAGGCTATCCTTTGTACTAATTAATGCCTGGGATAAGCATAAGGCTATCCTACATACTAATGAATGCCTAGGATAAGCATAAGGCTATCCTATATACTAATTAATGCCTGGGATAAGCATAAGGCTATCATACGTGCTGATTAATGCCTGGGAAAAGCATAAGGCTATACTACGTACTAATTAATGGCTGGTATAAGCATAAGGCTATCCTACATATTAAATAATACCTGGGATAAGCATAAGGCTATCCTACATACTAATTAATTCCTGGGATAAGCATAAGGCTATCCTTTGTACTAATTAATGCCTGGGATAAGCATAAGGCTATCCTACATACTAATTAATGCCTGGGATAAGCATAAGGCTATCCTACATACTAATTAATGCCTGGGATAAGCATAAGGCTATCCTACGTACTAATGAATGCCTAGGATAGGCATAAGGCTATCCTACATACTAATTAATGCCTGGGATAAGCATAAGGCTATCATACGTGCTGATTAATGCCTGGGAAAAGCATAAGGCTATCCTACGTACTAATTAATTCCTGGGATAAGCATAAGGCTATCCTTTGTACTAATTAATGCCTGGGATAAGCATAAGGCTATCCTACATACTAATTAATGCCTGGGATAAGCATAAGGCTATCCTACATACTAATTAATGCCTGGGATAAGCATAAGGCTATCCTACGTACTAATTAATTCCTGGGATAAGCATAAGACTATCCTTTGTACTAATTAATGCCTGGGATAAGCATAAGGCTATCCTACATACTAATTAATGCCTGGGATAAGCATAAGGCTATCCTACGTACTAATTAATTCCTGGGATAAGCATAAGGCTATCCTTTGTACTAATTAATGCCTGGGATAAGCATAAGGCTATCCTTTGTACTAATTAATGCCTGTGGATAAGCATAAGGCTATCCTATTACCTAGATAAGTTTATACTTTAGGAAATATCGGGCAAACTTGCTGGGCCTATGGCTCTTATCTGCTGTCAAAATCTGTGTTTCTATGATCTCAGTCTCACCTGCTCTTCAGTAATCTTAGAGTCGTCAGTGCCATGAATTCCCTGTACATGCTTCTACACCCTCACTGACCACAGCTCTCCCCTCACCATCTCTATGTTACACTTGGAGTTGGTAAAATGCAAAGAAACATGTTTGGGAAATTGGTTTAATGCATAAAATGTTGATTGACAAACAAAATGATGTGATCACAATGCTATTTGTGTATATTAATAGACAGAGATTTAGAAGAAATAAACATACTCCCTAACAAATATGTGATTAATCTGTAGCTGTTTATGTCCTGAACTTATTTTACCAGTATTATAAGAAATTTGACCCCCACTGCCAAATTTACCCTCTTAACAGATTTTCTAGACATTGTAAAATAAATAAGTAGTATGCATTGTGTTTGTCATTTTATAGCCTTGTGTTTACAAAAGGATACAATACCCCAAAATAAGTATGGATTTCTGTATTTTTATTCAACATGTATTAGTATTTTCAGACAGCAGTATATTAAACTGTTTCTACATAATCTGTTTTATAAGTGTTAATACAAGAACTGATGATAAAACATGGATCGTATGGGGTTAATACTAAAAGCTCATTTTCATGAGGCACAATACTGATCAGTGGGAAAAGCCTCTTTATATGAAGAAGAGAGAGTTCATAGTCATTCTTGGGAAAACTGGTCCATTTGGTGAAACGTACGTTGGAGACTCATTAGTAATTAGTCATTACATCACCAGGAATGGCAGACTTGAATGACAGTGGTGAAGTGGCATACAGTAGTATGCCGTAGTATATCTATGTTATATACCATAGGAGAATAAAAATGTTCTCCTATGGTATCCACTTTGGATATGGATATCAAATGTCATGTTATGATTGCATTATTAATTAAAGGGATAGGAAAGTCAAAATTAAATTTACAGGATTCTGATGGCAATTTAATTTTAAGACACATTTAAATTCACTTCTATTTTCACATTTATTTTGATCTCTTGGTATCCTTTTGTGAAAAAGTATATGTACATATCCTACACTAGTGGGAGCTAGCTGGTGATTCGTGGCTACTAGGCATGGGCAAAAATTCGGCTGCAGACAGTTGCCTTTGGTTGTTTTTTTTTGTTTTTTGTTTTTTTTTTAGAGACAGATTTATTAGTGTCTCTCTGGATTTGCACAGATATTTGTGCTCTGCACGTTTGCACTAATATTTTTTTTCCCATGCCTAGTTGCTACACACATTTTGTCTCTTGCCATTGACTCACCAGTGCTCAGCTAGCTCCCAGTAGTTCATTTCTGCTCTTGAGCTGACTTTAACTATGTATGTAATCCCTTTGCAGGGGTTAAGCATGCAGTTATATACAAGCAATGATGCAATAATGAAACACTTTAACATATTATTATTATTAGAGCATTTTCGACAGATAATCTTTCTGTTTTATGCTCATTTGGTAGCTGTTTATACAGTGAGCTGTTTACTTGGAGTGATAGAGCCACAAAGTGTCTATTCTCATACAAGGACATACAAGGATCTTCCCTGAGATACATAGAACTTCACTAGTAAACACCTTGAGATTTATATATACAATGTTTATGTATAGAACAAGGGGCATGGCTACAAAATACTACATAGAACTTTCAGAAACTATGCTTTTATTGGATGTTTCATGATAACAACGAAATCTACAAGACATAGAGTTACAGACTCCTGGGAAATGGTACTTTGACCTCTCACTGACGAGATCCGATCTATGGTTAATTTTCTAAAAGTGCCCCAAATGCCCTCAAAATAGAGGGCATTATAGTTTTTTTCTTTTTTAAATAAAAAATAACTGCACTAGGCAGTTTTGGGGCTTTAAAGTTGGTGGGAGTGGTGTGGGCCTTTACATTACGGTCTATGGGAACTGTGTGTTTCCTGTAAATGTATATGCTGATATACATATACTGTATATATATATATTTATGTGTTATGTATATACACATATTAACACATACATATATATATATGTATATATTCATATACATATATATTTAAAAATGCTGCGCTACTTACCCCCTTTGCTGCCTGAGATTCTGATGCCGCCTCTGTTTTCATCAGAACGAGGCTCCCATAGGAGCTTATAGAAGCGCTTTTGTCAGCGCAATCCTTCCTAGCAATACAAATGCGAGCTCGCCTTCACATTGCGATTTGACTTGTTACACCAGTGCACATTATCGTGCGCTGGTATTACAAAGTAGAGCACTAATATAGCTTGCATTCAAGCGATATTTAGCGCTCCACTTGTAATCTAGCTCTAAGACGTGTCTGATATTTTATTTTACAGCAACACAGCAGAAATGTCTTCTAATTGCAAGCTGTTGATGTGTTCCTTTTAAAATTATGATTAGCCGTTAAGAACTTGTGAGGTTTTTGGCAGCAGTACACCGGCAAGTATTTGACTTACATAAATACATAATACATATCACAGCAACAGTCAGAAACGCATGCAATAGACGCGAGATAGTCAGACCCTATTGTCGCTGTAATATGAATTAAGCTGCGTCTATGTAAATACAATAATCACTGCTACAAACAGCCTTCAATACGTGAACCTCTCATTTTAAAGGGACATGAAACCCAAAAAATGTATTTCATGATTCAGATAGAGAATACAATTTGAAACAACTTTCTAATTTACTTCTCTAATTTGTTTCCTTCTCTTAGTATCATTTTTTGAATGAGCAGCAATGCACTACTGGTTTCTAACTGAACAGATGGGTGAGCCAATCACAATGTATATGTGCATCCACCAATCAGCAACTAGAACCTAGGTTCTTTGCTGCTCCTGAGCTTTCCTAGATAAACCTTTCAGCAAAGGATAACAAGAGAAGGAAGCAAATTAAATAATAGAAGTAATTTGGAAAGTTGTTTAAAATTGTATTCTCTATCTGAATCATGACAGATTTTTTTTGGGTTTCATGTCCCTTTAAGTTTAGTAGAGAGCAGTAGTAACGGGGTTTCCGCTGAAAGTTATAGTGGGGAATGGACTGACGAATTCTGACGCCGTGTACAGCACTAGCAAGTTGGATGCTGTGAGCCATTGTTTCTCAACCGCGGTGCCAAAGTACCCCCAACAGACAAGGTTTTCATTTATAGCTGAACCAGTGCACAGATGAAATAATCAGCTTATGGGTGAGAGCAAGTTAGTAACCATGGTTACTGATCAGCTGATTACTTCACCTGTGCACTGGTTCAGCTATAATTGGCCTGTTGGGTGAACTTGAGGACGGCCGTTGAGAAACACTGCTGTAAGATACTTAAATTGTGAGTGATGCACTATATTTATTAATCTAATACTGAATGTTTACACAGAGCTTTACTTGTTATTGAGGATAATAATAATAACAGGCCTAATATTTATTAAAGGGACAGAGACCCATATTTACTCTCTGACACTGTATCCTATTGTCAACTCCGGGCTGTACTGACAGTGCTCTGTATAATTGTTTTATTGATTTTGTGATTTCCAGATGTTCTGCCGGACGGTTTTAAGATGAAGATAAAGGAAGAACAGATAGAACCTGATGATCCATCAATGGCAACAAATACTGCAGTGTATACATCCCCTGGTGGTGAGAATGGTCTGATTTTTATTTTTGTGTCTCTAATGTGCCTTGTGCTCCTTTTTTTAGGCTTTTTTATTTATAAAATAAAAAAATACAGAACAGATGACCTGATTTAAAGCAGCAAATTATGTTATTGCCCAACAAAACCAGAACACACCACGGGTTGAGGAAGGTGGTTCGCTTTAAACAAGACTGATGGTTCTTAGACAAATAAAGCATTTTTACACAGCATCTTTAAGTTGTGCACTTTGCCCAGATATTAAACCAAGTGTGGCTTTAGAACTTCAGAAAATGGCCATCTGACAACTTTTAGACTTTGCTGACTTCCATCCTAATGCCAAGCCCCATATTATCAAGCACTTGTCATTTCAGAACCCTTGCAGTATGACACGATGTGCTTCAGAAATACGTCTCGTTCCCACCATCAACCTTAACCCTCCAAACTAAAAACCCATAATTCCCAGCAGGATCCAGATCGGTACTATTTTTAATATGCTACTTTTCCTCTTTCACACACTAGGAAAACTTAAGCAGAAATCTGATATTGACCGTTTTAAGTTTGGTTTCTAGAAGACCCAGGTATCTCTGTTTTCAGCAAAATCATGCACAAGAAGAAAATCACTTGGCAACCCCATTTGTTAAAACTTTGTGTCCTTTTCACTCAAATAAAACAAAGGGACGACCCTCTTACACCAGGGCATGGAACTCAGAACTGCCCTTAAAATGGCAGATTAGGTTTAGACAAATCGCTAAATCCTTAGTCTCAGCCTCGCCCATCACCAAACACTGCAGGTTAAGTATAATAGTGCTTTCCGCTTCCCCAGACATTAAAGATCATTGTACAGCTCTATTTCTTAAGCATTACAGATCCAGCATTTAGATCTAGTAGTGACCCTTATTTACCATTTCATGGGGGTTACAGATAACTACACTGTATTGATATCTATTATTAATAAACTGGTTCTCAGATATGTAGCAGCTAATACATGGTGGGTTTCCTCTTGCTTGTCATCAGGTTTTCCAACGATCTTTCCAGACAGTTCAGAAGTGAAGTCAGAGAAAGAAGAGCTGAACATTGACAATCATCTGACTACAATAAAGACCGAAACAGATACATTTGCTATTGATAGTGAGTATCTTTACCTTATTCTGAGGCTCTGATGTTGTTTTGTTATCAGTGCTCTGTCTGGGAGAAAAAAAATCTTAGAATAAGTTATGGAGACACAGAACTAGGATTTTTTTTTTTTTTTTTTTTTTTTTAACCGTTGTCTCATGAAACAATTAAAAAATAACATTTATATGCCATGAAACGTATGTGCACTATGATTTGTTCCTATGAACGAATGACGAATAAGGCCAGGCTGCCATACCTACTCTTAGGATAACAAACACTTCCTGAGATATTTGATAAAATAACTTTTATTTAAAGCAAGGCTCTAGCCTGGGTTTATATTTTATAAGAAAATATTTCTTCCCTCCCTGATAACTCAGACATTTATAATGTTGCTATCCCTGCTGTTTTTGACATCCATGGAAGAGCATTTGTTGTTGAAGCTTTTTTTTTTTTTTATTAGACCTCAAACAAAGTGTCTGATCAGTCATTCAACGTCTTAAACTTTAGTACTTGACCACAGTATCTGATTGTAAACATGTGGCTCTTAAGGCAGCCTTTTAAAAGGGTCACCCTTAAAGCTTTAAGGATAAACTTACTTACATAGACCCTAGACTCTTTATAGATCCTCTCTTTAGCCTTCCTAGTGGTCTTGCTGATACTAAGGAAGCTTCTGAGAATCTAATGAAAGTTGGAACTATTTACTTGTCTAAGGTAGAACTTATAAGACTTACAAGCCTTAGTTTATATTGTGGCCAAATGGAATCTGTAAAAAAAACTGTGTCCCCCCCCCCCCCATATGTTGGATTAAAACCAAGAGCTTAGAAAGGACAAATATTTAAATTCACCTTCTCTTAACACAAGTGTCTTATATGTCTAGCACCAAATAGAGTCTCTAAATGGAGTAAACTATAGCAAAATGATTACATTAAATGTCAGATCCTTATCTAGATGCTCTATATATTATTTATGTGTTAGCTTTAAGATAAATCAGTTCTGTAGAATGATTCATTACTGGCTATTTAGAGTATTGGCAATGCTCGGCCAATAATTTCTTAACAATTGTGATAGCTAGAAAATATATTCTTAATGTTTGGTTAGGAAAAAATATACCAACAATAAAAAGTTTTATCGATATGGTACATTAAACTAACCAAACTAGTGAATAGAACTTTAATATGCAGAAAAAATATATAAATTGTACACAAGAAAGCTGCGTAAATCAATAAACAAATAGTAACCTCTATTAAAAAACACAGATTACACAATAGATATTTCATTTAGCGGACAATAAACTGGCACCATAATGATAATGAACATCCTTTTGTAGTTGTGGGACAAGGAACTCAGAATGTACCGTTGTATCACTTTATAAGCGGGAGCTTCCAACTGTATAGCAGCCTTGTAATTTCCTATGTTTATTTTTGTGTTTGTTGGTATAGAGGGGGTGGGATGTTTAGAACATAAGTATTTCCACTTTCCACAGATAATACTACAGATGGAAACTAATAAAAAAAAAATTACACATTTGTTTTCTGTAACACAGATTAAATTATATATAGACACTACTCACAATATTCTATATCACATAGCTTAGGTGATAAATAATTACTAGACACCTTTTCTCTTGTTATATTTAATATTATATACACAACATTCACTTTTTGTCCCGCTACCTTAGCACTAAATTTATATTAAAGGGCCATGATACCCAAATGTTAAATCACTTGAAAGTGATGCAGCATAGCTGTAAAAAGCTGACTAGAAAATATCACCTGAACATCTCTATGTAAAAAAGAAAGATATTTTACTTCAAAAGTTCCTCAGTAGCCACATCCCATTGTAAAGGACTTCTAAGCAGCAAATCAGTATGTCTGTCCCGGGACAGCTAACGGATTGAGCTTCGTGCACTCTCATGTTATTTCCCTATTCAGTTTAAAGGGACACTGAACCCAATTTTTTTGTGATTCAGATAGAGCATGTAATTTTAAGCAACTTTCTAATTTACTCCTATTATCAATTTTTCTTCGTTCTCTAGCTTTCTTTATTGGAAAAAGAAGGCATCTAAGCTATTTTTTCGGTTCAGAACCATGGAAAGCACTTGTTTATTGGTGGTGAATTTATCCACCAATCCGCAAGAACAACACAGTGTATTCCCCAAAAATGGGCCGGCATCTAAACTTACATTCTTGCATTTTAAATAAAGATACCAAGAGAATGAAGAAAATTTGATAATAGGAGTAAATTAGAAAGTTGCTTAAAATTGCATGCTCTATCTGAATCACAAAAGAAACATTTTGGGTTCAGTGTCCCTTTAAGGAAGTTTACTATGAAATCTCATGAGATCACAGTAAAAGAGTTCATGACTGCTGATTGGCTGCTGTTCATTTTTTTTTTTTTTACCTGCAGCTGGGCAGCAGCTGAGTATAACTTTGCTGTCAGCTTTTTACAGTAATACTTCATCAGTTTCAAGTGATTTAGCATATGAGTATTATGTCCCTTTAAATATTGTCAGTATCCATTTTTTTTCTCCTTCTTCTTGAGCTTTTAGTCCTCTGTAAATCAGTGTTCTGCTTCTGGAACTAATTCCTTTTTTAATGTAAAAATGTGGGGGAAAAACACTCACTAAATGCTTGAAAACACATTTTTTATACTAATATTAAAGGGACATGTAGCAAGATGCACCTAATTGATGTAGATGAAGAGTGATTTACTGCTTGTCTACAGGTTTTCCAACAAAGTTGGAGGTTAAGTCAGAGCCAGAAGGGCCGGATACTGAGGATTACAAGACCACAATAAATCATGTGATTGTTACATCTACAGATGATGGTGAGAATCTTGTAAGATTATTCTTGGTCTCTGGTTTTTCGCAATAGTCACTTCTTTAATTGACGTTTTTCTAATTCAATCTTTTACTCTTCTATCTTCTACCCTATCTTATGAAATTCAAATACCCTGCACTCCGCCGCCCACTTCAAAGCTCTCCCCATATGGCACTTTTGTTGTAGCTTTAGCGCTGATTGGATAACAATTCAACTCGTTAGCTCACGGAAAAAACAGAATTTATGTTTACCTGATAAATTACTTTCTCCAACGGTGTGTCCGGTCCACGGCGTCATCCTTACTTGTGGGATATTCTCCTCCCCAACAGGAAATGGCAAGGAGCCCAGCAAAGCTGGTCACATGATCCCTCCTAGGCTCCGCCTACCCCAGTCATTCGACCGACGTAAAGGAGGAATATTTGCATAGGAGAAATCATATGATACCGTGGTGACTGTAGTTAAAGAAAATAAATTATCAGACCTGATTAAAAAACCAGGGCGGGCCGTGGACCGGACACACCGTTGGAGAAAGTAATTTATCAGGTAAACATAAATTCTGTTTTCTCCAACATCGGTGTGTCCGGTCCACGGCGTCATCCTTACTTGTGGGAACCAATACCAAAGCTTTAGGACACGGATGAAGGGAGGGAGCAAATCAGGTCACCTAAATGGAAGGCACCACGGCTTGCAAAACCTTTCTCCCAAAAATAGCCTCAGAAGAAGCAAAAGTATCAAATTTGTAAAATTTCGTAAAAGTGTGCAGTGAAGACCAAGTCGCTGCCTTACATATCTGATCAACAGAAGCCTCGTTCTTGAAGGCCCATGTGGAAGCCACAGCCCTAGTGGAATGAGCTGTGATTCTTTCAGGAGGCTGCCGTCCGGCAGTCTCGTAAGCCAATCTGATGATGCTTTTAATCCAAAAAGAGAGAGAGGTAGAAGTTGCTTTTTGACCTCTCCTTTTACCAGAATAAACAACAAACAAAGAAGATGTTTGTCTAAAATCCTTTGTAGCATCTAAATAGAATTTTAGAGCACGAACTACATCCAAATTGTGCAACAAACGTTCCTTCTTTGAAACTGGATTCGGACACAAAGAAGGCACGACTATCTCCTGGTTAATGTTTTTGTTAGAAACAACTTTCGGAAGAAAACCAGGTTTAGTACGTAAAACCACCTTATCTGCATGGAACACCAGATAAGGAGGAGAACACTGCAGAGCAGATAATTCTGAAACTCTTCTAGCAGAAGAAATTGCAACCAAAAACAAAACTTTCCAAGATAATAACTTAATATCAACGGAATGTAAGGGTTCAAACGGAACCCCCTGAAGAACTGAAAGAACTAAATTGAGACTCCAAGGAGGAGTCAAAGGTTTGTAAACAGGCTTGATTCTAACCAGAGCCTGAACAAAGGCTTGAACATCTGGCACAGCTGCCAGCTTTTTGTGAAGTAACACAGACAAGGCAGAAATCTGTCCCTTCAAAGAACTTGCAGATAATCCTTTCTCCAAACCTTCTTGAAGAAAGGATAGAATCTTAGGAATTTTTACCTTGTCCCAAGGGAATCCTTTAGATTCACACCAACAGATATATTTTTTCCATATTTTGTGGTAGATTTTTCTAGTTACAGGCTTTCTGGCCTGAACAAGAGTATCAATGACAGAATCTGAGAACCCTCGCTTTGATAAGATCAAGCGTTCAATCTCCAAGCAGTCAGTTGGAGTGAGACCAGATTCGGATGTTCGAACGGACCTTGAACAAGAAGGTCTCGTCTCAAAGGTAGCTTCCATGGTGGAGCCGATGACATATTCACCAGGTCTGCATACCAAGTCCTGCGTGGCCACGCAGGAGCTATCAAGATCACCGATGCCCTCTCCTGATTGATCCTGGCTACCAGCCTGGGGATGAGGGGAAACGGCGGGAATACATAAGCTAGTTTGAAGGTCCAAGGTGCTACTAGTGCATCTACTAGAGTCGCCTTGGGATCCCTGGATCTGGACCCGTAGCAAGGAACCTTGAAGTTCTGACGAGAGGCCATCAGATCCATGTCTGGAATGCCCCACAATTGAGTAATTTGGGCAAAGATTTCCGGATGGAGTTCCCACTCCCCCGGATGAAATGTCTGACGACTCAGAAAATCCGCTTCCCAATTTTCCACTCCTGGGATGTGGATTGCAGACAAGTGGCAGGAGTGAGTCTCCGCCCATTGAATGATTTTGATCACTTCTTCCATCGCCAGGGAACTCCTTGTTCCCCAATGATGGTTGATGTACGCAACAGTCGTCATGTTGTCTGATTGAAACCGTATGAACTTGGCCTTTGCTAGCTGAGGCCAAGCCTTGAGAGCATTGAATATCGCTCTCAGTTCCAGAATATTTATCGGGAGAAGAGATTCTTCCCGAGACCAAAGACCCTGAGCTTTCAGGGGTCCCCAGACCGCGCCCCAGCCCACCAGACTGGCGTCGGTCGTGACAATGACCCACTCTGGTCTGCGGAAGCTCATCCCCTGTGACAGGTTGTCCAGGGACAGCCACCAACGGAGTGAATCTCTGGTCCTCTGATCTACTTGTATCGTCGGAGACAAGTCTGTATAGTCCCCATTCCACTGACTGAGCATGCACAGTTGTAATGGTCTTAGATGAATTCGCGCAAAAGGAACTATGTCCATTGCCGCTACCATCAAACCTATTACTTCCATGCACTGTGCTATGGAAGGAAGAGGAACAGAATGAAGTATTTGACAAGAGTTTAGAAGTTTTGATTTTCTGGCCTCTGTCAGAAAAATCCTCATTTCTAAGGAGTCTATTATTGTTCCCAAGAAGGGAACCCTTGTTGACGGAGATAGCAAACTTTTTTCTACGTTCACTTTCCACCCGTAAGATCTGAGAAAGGCCAGGACAATGTCCGTGTGAGCCTTTGCTTGTGGAAGGGACGACGCTTGAATCAGAATGTCGTCCAAGTAAGGTACTACTGCAATGCCCCTTGGTCTTAGCACCGCTAGAAGGGACCCTAGTACCTTTGTGAAAATTCTTGGAGCAGTGGCTAATCCGAACGGAAGTGCCACAAACTGGTAATGCTTGTCCAGGAATGCGAACCTTAGGAACCGATGATGTTCCTTGTGGATAGGAATATGTAGATACGCATCCTTTAAATCCACCGTGGTCATGAATTGACCTTCCTGGATGGAAGGAAGAATTGTTCGAATGGTTTCCATTTTGAACGATGGAACCTTGAGAAACTTGTTTAGGATCTTGAGATCTAAGATTGGTCTGAATGTTCCCTCTTTTTTGGGAACTACGAACAGATTGGAGTAGAACCCCATCCCTTGTTCTCCTAATGGAACAGGATGAATCACTCCCATTTTTAACAGGTCTTCTACACAATGTAAGAATGCCTGTTTTTTTATGAGGTCTGAAGACAATTGAGACCTGTGGAACCTCCCCCTTGGGGGAAGCCCCTTGAATTCCAGAAGATAACCTTGGGAGACTATTTCTAGTGCCCAAGGATCCAGAACATCTCTTGCCCAAGCCTGAGCGAAGAGAGAGAGTCTGCCCCCCACCAGATCCGGTCCCGGATCGGGGGCCAACATCTCATGCTGTCTTGGTAGCAGTGGCAGGTTTCTTGGCCTGCTTTCCTTTGTTCCAGCCTTGCATTGGCCTCCAGGCTGGCTTGGCTTGAGAAGTATTACCCTCTTGCTTAGAGGACGTAGCACTTGGGGCTGGTCCGTTTCTGCGAAAGGGACGAAAATTAGGTTTATTTTTGGCTTTGAAAGACCTATCCTGAGGAAGGGCGTGGCCCTTGCCCCCAGTGATATCAGAGATAATCTCTTTCAAGTCAGGGCCAAACAGCGTTTTCCCCTTGAAAGGAATGTTAAGCAATTTGTTCTTGGAAGACGCATCCGCTGACCAAGATTTTAGCCAAAGCGCTCTGCGCGCCACAATAGCAAAACCAGAATTTTTCGCCGCTAACCTAGCCAATTGCAAAGTGGCGTCTAGGGTGAAAGAATTAGCCAATTTGAGAGCATGAATTCTGTCCATAATCTCCTCATAAGAAGAAGAATTATTATTGAGCGCCTTTTCTAGTTCATCGAACCAGAAACACGCTGCTGTGGTGACAGGAACAATGCATGAAATTGGTTGTAGAAGGTAACCTTGCTGAACAAACATCTTTTTAAGCAAACCCTCTAATTTTTTATCCATAGGATCTTTGAAAGCACAACTATCTTCTATGGGTATAGTGGTGCGTTTGTTTAGAGTAGAAACCGCCCCCTCGACCTTGGGGACTGTCTGCCATAAGTCCTTTCTGGGGTCGACCATAGGAAACAATTTCTTAAATATGGGGGGAGGGACGAAAGGTATACCGGGCCTATCCCATTCTTTATTTACAATGTCCGCCACCCGCTTGGGTATAGGAAAAGCTTCGGGGGGCCCCGGGACCTCTAGGAACTTGTCCATTTTACATAATTTCTCTGGAATGACCAAATTCTCACAATCATCCAGAGTAGATAACACCTCCTTAAGCAGAGCGCGGAGATGTTCCAATTTAAATGTAATCACATCAGGTTCAGCTTGTTGAGAAATTTTCCCTGAATCTGAAATTTCTCCCTCAGACAAAACCTCCCTAGCCCCCTCAGACTGGTGTAGGGGCACTTCAGAACCAATATCATCAGCGTCCTCATGCTCTTCAGTATTTTCTAAAACAGAGCAGTCGCGCTTTCGCTGATAAGTGGGCATTTTGGCTAAAATGTTTTTGATAGAATTATCCATTACAGCCGTTAATTGTTGCATAGTAAGGAGTATTGGCGCACTAGATGTACTAGGGGCCTCCTGTGTGGGCAAGACTGGTGTAGACGAAGGAGGGGATGATGCAGTACCATGCTTACTCCCCTCACTTGAGGAATCATCTTGGGCATCATTTTCTCTAAATTTTGTGTCACATAAATCACATCTATTTAAATGAGAAGGAACCTTGGCTTCCCCACATACAGAACACAGTCTATCTGGTAGTTCAGACATGTTAAACAGGCATAAACTTGATAACAAAGTACAAAAAACGTTTTAAAATAAAACCGTTACTGTCACTTTAAATTTTAAACTGAACACACTTTATTACTGCATATGTGAAAAAGTATGAAGGAATTGTTCAAAATTCACCAAAATTTCACCACAGTGTCTTAAAGCCTTAAAAGTATTGCACACCAAATTTGGAAGCTTTAACCCTTAAAATAACGGAACCGGAGCCGTTTTTATATTTAACCCCTTTATAGTCCCTGGTATCTGCTTTGCTGAGACCCAACCAAGCCCAAAGGGGAATACGATACCAAATGACGCCTTCAGAAAGTCTTTTCTATGTATCAGAGCTCCTCACACATGCATCTGCATGTCATGCTTCCCAAAAACAAGTGCGCAATAGAGGCGCGAAAATGAGACTCTGCCTATGATTAGGGAAAGCCCCTAGAGAATAAGGTGTCCAATACAGTGCCTGCCGGTTATTTTACATAGTTCCCAAGATTAAAATAATTCCTCAAGGCTATGGAGTATAAAATATGCTTATATATAAATCGTTTTAGCCCAGAAAATGTCTACAGTCTTAACAGCCCTTGTGAAGCCCTTTTTTTTTCTTCATGTAATAAAAATGGCTTACCGGATCCCATAGGGAAAATGACAGCTTCCAGCATTACATCGTCTTGTTAGAAATGTGTCATACCTCAAGCAGCAAAAGTCTGCTCCCTGTTTCCCCCAACTGAAGTTAATTCCTCTCAACAGTCCTGTGTGGAAACAGCCATCGATTTTAGTAACGGTTGCTAAAATCATTTTCCTCTTACAAACAGAAATCTTCATCTCTTTTCTGTTTCAGAGTAAATAGTACATACCAGCACTATTTTAAAATAACAAACTCTTGATTGAATAATAAAAACTACAGTTAAACACTAAAAAACTCTAAGCCATCTCCGTGGAGATGTTGCCTGTACAACGGCAAAGAGAATGACTGGGGTAGGCGGAGCCTAGGAGGGATCATGTGACCAGCTTTGCTGGGCTCTTTGCCATTTCCTGTTGGGGAGGAGAATATCCCACAAGTAAGGATGACGCCGTGGACCGGACACACCTATGTTGGAGAAATGTACTTTTGAAGTGGGCGGCGGAGCGCACAGTATTCAAAATGTATGTCTATATCATTACAAGTGATGAACTAAATTCCTTCTAAAATATCCTTAACATTCTGGATCTGATTTTAAAAAGGGGTAAATTTACAATCACTTTAAGAGATAATAAATATCCTAATCATATTGCTCTGCTTTGTCTGCTCTCTGTAAACCAATGTTATTAAAAAAAAATATTAGAGGAGGATAAAACAAGATTAGCCCCTTTTACCTGCTGTACATAACGAGCGTTTCACTACTTGTTTCCAGGTTTTACAACTAAATTAGAAGTGAAGTCAGAACCAGAAGAGCGGGATACTGAGGATCATGTGACCACAATAAATCATGTGACTGTTACATCCACAGATGAAGGTGAGAATCATCATTTTATTGACTCATTTTCTTATGAAAACATTGTCACCTCTCGAGTGTTATATTGATGAAATAATATAAAATTACATGGTCTGTTTCCCTTCTGCAAGATCTAAAAAAAAAGCTTATGCCCTTTTACTCACCTCTATTCACTGCTCTCTCCTGACTCCCTGTGATCTCAGGTGATGTCAGTTACTCACCCCAGACCTCTATTCATTGCTCTCTCCTCACTCCCTGTGATCTCAGCCGATATCAGTTACTTGCCCCCACACCTCTATTCACTGCTCTCTCCTAAATCCCTGTGTTCTCAGCTGATGTCAGTTACTCACCCCCAGACCTCTATTCACTGCTCTATCCTGACTCCCAGTGATCTCAGCTGATGTCAGTTACTCACCCCCAGACCTCTCTTCACTGCTCTCTCCTGACTCCCAGTGATCTCAGTTGATGTCAGTTACTCACCCCCAGACCTCTATTCACTGCTCTCTCCTGACTCTCTGTGAACTCAGCTGATGTCAGTTACTCACCCTCATACCTCTATTCACTGCTCTCTCCTGACTCCCTGTGTTCTCAGCTGATGTCAGTTACTCACCCCCACACCTCTATTCACTTCTCTCTCCTGACTCCCTGTGTTCTCAGCTGATGTCAGTTACTCACCCCAGACCTCTATTCACTTCTCTCTCCTGACTCCCTGTGTTCTCAGCTGATGTCAGTTACTCACCCCCACACCTCTATTCACTGCTCTCTCCTTAGTCTCTGATATCTCAGCTGATGTCAGTTACTCACCCCAGACCTCTATTCACTTCTCTCTCCTGACTCCCTGTGTTCTCAGCTGATGTCAGTTACTCACCCCCACACCTCTATTCACTGCTCTCTCCTTAGTCTCTGATATCTCAGCTGATGTCAGTTACTCACCCCAGACCTCTATTCACTTCTCTCTCCTGACTCCCTGTGTTCTCAGCTGATGTCAGTTACTCACCCCCACACCTCTATTCACTGCTCTCTCCTTAGTCTCTGATATCTCAGCTGATGTCAGTTACTCACCCCAGACCTCTATTCACTTCTCTCTCCTGACTCCCTGTGTTCTCAGCTGATGTCAGTTACTCACCCCCACACCTCTATTCACTGCTCTCTCCTTAGTCTCTGATATCTCAGCTGATGTCAGTTACTCACCCCAGACCTCTATTCACTTCTCTCTCCTGACTCCCTGTGATCTCAGCTGATGTCAGTTACTCACCCCAGACCTCTATTCATTGCTCTCTGCTCACTCCCTGTGATCTCAGCCGATATCAGTTACTTGCCCCCACACCTCTATTCACTGATCTCTCCTAACTCCCTGTGTTCTCAGCTGATGTCAGTTACTCACCCCCAGACCTCTATTCACTGCTCTCTCCTGACTCCCAGTGATCTCAGCTGATGTCATTTACTCACCCCCACACCTCTATTCACTGCTCTCTCCTGACTCCCTGTGATCTCAGCTGATGTCAGTTACTCACCCCCAGACCTCTATTCACTGCTCTCTCGAGTCTCTGTGATCTCAGCTGATGTCAGTTACTCACCTCAGACCTCTATTCACTGCTCTCTCCTGGCTCCCTGTGATCTCAGCTGATGTATGTTTTATGTTAATGCTTGAAACTCTCAATAGATAAAAGAACAAATAGCTACGCAACATGTATTTATTATACCAATATTAAAGCAGGATATAACAAGATATGCCTTGTTGCTTACTATATATGGGTTTTTTTACAACTTGTTTGCAGGATTTGCAGGAAATATAGTAGTGAAGTCAGAACCGGAAGCAGATTATCATGTGACCACAGTAAATCATGTGACTGTTACATCCGCAGATGATGGTGAGAATTTTATAAGATTCTTGGGTATTATTTACTTGTTTGTAGCAAATAAATAATAATAACAATTAATGTTCTTCACCTGATCATCCTCGTGCACCATCTTTCTAGTTCATATAAGGGATAATATCCTAATCAGTTTTGGCCGTTTTTTTTGTTCTCTCTTGAATAATGTTGTATTGGCAATACAATACAAAGATCCATTTCCTTGTTTTACATAAAAATTGGAAAAGTATATTGTAAAATACATCAAAATAAAAAATATGTTAGAACATGTATTTATTGTACCGATATTAGAGGAGGATATCACAACATGAGTCCCCATTACCTTCTGTACATAAGATTTTCACCTCTTGTTTGCAGGTTTTACAACTAATTTTAAGGTGAAGTCAGAACCGGAAGACTTGGATACTGATTATCATGTGACCACAATAAATCATGTGACTGTTACATCCACAGTTAATGGTGAGAATTTATAAACATACTTGGAATCTCTATGTTAAATTTTTTTCACACTTTTTTTTATGGAAACATTGTCACCTCTGAAACAATATATAATTACAAGGTCTGTTTCCTACTCCACACTAACATCTAAAAAATAATCAGATGTCCCTCACCCCCAGACCTCTGTTCACTGCTCTCTCCTGACTTCCTGTGATCTCAGCTAATGTCAATTACTCGCCCCCAGACCTCTATTCACTGCTTTCTCCTGACGCCCTGTGATCTTAGCTGATGTCATTTACTTACCCCCAGACCTCTATTCCGCCGCTCTCTCCTGACTCCCTGTGATTTCAGCTGATGTCCGTTACTCACCCTCAGATATCTATTCACTGCATTCTCCTGACTCCCCGTGATCGCAGCTAATTTTAGTTACTCACTCCCAGACCTCTATTCACTGCTCTCTCCTGACTCCATGTGATCTCATCTGATATTAGTTACTGACCCCCAGACCTCTATTCACTGCTCTCTCCTGACTCCCTGTGATCTCAGCTGATGTCAGTTACTCACCCTAGACCTCTATTCACTGCTCTCTCCTGACTTCCTGTGATCTCAGCTGATGTCAGTTACTCACTCCCAGACCTGTATTCCATTGCTCTTCCTGACTCCATGTGATCTAAGCTGATGTCAGTTACCGACCCCCAGCCCTCTATTCCGATGCTTTCTCCTGACTGCTTATGATCTCAGCTGATGTCATTTACCCCTAGATCTCTATTCACTGCTCTCTCCTGACTCCCTGTGATCTTAGCTGATGTCAGTTACTCACCTAGACTTCTATTCACTGCTCTCTCCTGATTCCCTGTGATTTCAGCTGATGTCCGTTACTCACCCTCAGTAATCTATTTACTGCTTTCTCCTGACTTCCTGTGATCTCAGCTGATGTCAGTTACTCACTCCCAGACCTCTATTCCGCTGCTGTCTCCTGACTCCCTGTCATCTCAGCTGATATCTGTTACTCACCCGTGACCTCTATTCACTGCTCTCTCCTGACTCCCTGTGATCTCAGCTGATGTCAGTTACTCACCCAGGCTTCTATTCACTGCTCTCTCCTGATTCCCTGTGATTTCAGCTGATGTCAGTTACTCACCCTCAGATATCTATTCACTGCTTTCTCCTGACTTCCTGTGATCTCAGCTGATGTCAGTTACTCATCCTCAGACCTCTATTCTGCTGCTCTATCCTGACTCCCTGTGATCTCATCTGATGTCAGTTACTCACTCCCAGACCTGTATTCCATTGCTCTTCCTGACTCCATGTGATCTAAGCTGATGTCAGTTACCGCCCCCCAGACCTCTATTCTGATGCTTTCTCCTGACTGCTTATGATCTCAGCTGATGTCATTTACCCCTAGATCTCTATTCACTGCTCTCTCCTGACTCCCTGTGATCTCAGCTGATGTCAGTTACTCACCTAGACTTCTATTCACTGCTCTCTCCTGATTCCCTGTGATTTCAGCTGATGTCAGTTACTCACCCTCAGTAATCTATTCACTGCTTTCTCCTGACTTCCTGTGATCTCAGTTGATGTCAGTTACTCACTCCCAGACCTCTATTCCGCTGCTGTCTCCTGACTCCCTGTCTTCTCAGCTGATATCTGTTACTCACCCGTGACCTCTATTCACTGCTCTCTCCTGACTCCATGTGATCTCATCTGATATTAGTTACTGGCCCCCTGACCTCTATTCACTGCTCTCTCCTGACTCCCTGTGATCTCAGCTGATGTCAGTTACTCACCCAGACTTCTATTCACTGCTCTCTCCTGATTCCCTGTGATTTCAGCTGATGTCAGTTACTCACCCTCAGATATCTATTCACTGCTTTCTCCTGACTTCCTGTGATCTCAGCTGATGTCAGTTACTCACTCCCAGACCTCTATTCCGCTGCTGTCTCCTGACTCCCTGTCATCTCAGCTGATATCTGTTACTCACCCGTGACCTCTATTCACTGCTCTCTCCTGACTCCATGTGATCTCATCTGATATTAGTTACTGACCCCCAGACCTCTATTCACTTCTCTCTCCTAACTCCCTGTGATCTCAGCTGATGTCAGTGTCAGGGTGCCAGGAATCACACTGAGACGAGAAGTGCAAAAATAATCACACCTTTTATTAATAGCAAAAAAATAATAAAAAGTCCACAAGTCAAATAACAAGCCAGGAATCAAAACCAGAGCTGGTAGTCAGACGAGCCGAGTCAGGAGCCAAAGCGAGTAGTCAGACAAGCCGGAATCAGGAACAAGGAGAACAGCAGAGTCAGGAACAAGCCAGGGATCAGGAACGAGGAGGGACGTCAGACAGCCAAGTAATACACAGGAACTGGAACTCACAAACAGGTCTGAGACAACGCAAGGGCAAAGCATACTGAACAGAGGCCCTTTAAATAATAAGTGATGACATCACAATTCTGAGACTGCATCCTGTCTCACACGGATGATGTACACCAGTCTGGCCATAAAAGGAAGTGCAGGAAATGAGCAGCATCACACAGTATGCACCAGAGTCAGCAAGAGAGGTGAGTATAATGGCTGCCAGCAGCACATGGCAAACAAAGCAGGGAAAAAACCCTGACAGTCAGTTACTCACCCTCCGCTATCCACTGCTTTCTCCTGACTCCCTGTAATCTGTTGGCACTCTACAAATAACCGATAATAATAATCTCAGCTAATTTCAGTTACTCACCCCCAAGACCTCTATTCACTGCTCTCTCCTGACTTCCTGTGATCTCAGCTGATATTAGTTACTGACCCCCAGACCTTTATTCTATTGCTCTTCCTGACTCCATGTGATCTCTGCTGATGTCAGTTACTCCCAAACCTCTATTCCGCTGCTGTCTCCTGACTCCCTGTGATCTCAAATGATGTCAGTTACTCACCCCTAGATCTCTATTCTTCTGCTCTCTCCTGACTCTCTATGATCTCTGCTGATGTAAGTTACTGACTCCCAGACCTGTATTCCATTGCTCTATCTGACTCCATGTGATCTCAGCTTATTTTGGTTACTGACCCCCAGACCTCTATTCCGATGCTTTATCCTTACTCCTTATGATCTCAGCTGATGTCAGTTACTCACCCCCCCAGACCTCTATTCACTGCTCTCTACTGACTCCCTGTGATCTCAGCTGATATCAGTTACTAACCCCCAGACCTCTATTCACTGCGCTCTCTCCTGACTCCCTGTGATCTCCGCTGATATCAGTTACTAACCCCCAGACCTCTATTCTGCTGCTCTTTCCTGACTCCCTTTGATCTCAGCTCACTGACCAGACCTCTATTCTGTTGCTCTCTCCTGACTTCCTGTGATTTTGGCTAATGTCAGTGATAAAATAATCAGAACTGATTTACCTGTTAGAGCAGACCTTTTTTATTGCGTGGTAATTTCAAAGAACAAAGGCAGCTATTACATATGCAACAATAAACCTAAAGAAACACATTGTATACTCTGCATCTAGTATAACAAGTCATTGTAAACACTAAGGGAAAAACAATTTACAATTCAAAGTCTCTTTAAGGAATGTCTTTGAATAAACTAGATTATTGGGGGGTTGACGTTAGTTTTGAATTTATTGCTATTGTGAATTACTGAATATACTTGGATATAGCTCAACTGTGGCTGATTTACATAGAACTAAAGGGGTGAAGAAAGCTAAGCATTTTGGAAAATAAAGTATGAGTGGATAACGATATATAATAATAAGACAATTATAAATATTCTTTAGATTTATCAAGATGTAGTTGTGCAAATCCCCGAGAGTAGAGTAGTCCACTGTGACCCATTTCCCTTACTGTATAGTTCTGTCTCTCTTGCCAGCACTAGATAGAACTACCCATGTGTGCAGGAAATACGGGGGAGGGCACTAAATAAACAACTAGTCCTGCACCATTACCTCCTTATAAAGTAGTAACAGCCAATCAGAAATGATGGTATCACAATGAGTTGTCTAACATTTAACCCCTTCACTACTATCACTTAACAACTGCTACATACTTAAGTCCCTTTATGTTGCCTTCACCGTATTTATAAGAGAAGAGTTTGATGGAAATAAAGAATAAAATATAAACTTTTTTGTAATGATTAGTTTTTTTAGTACAGACAGATATCAGTATATCCCAAACCTCTATTATGTAGTGCATTTAACGAAGACTTGGGTCTTTACACTGGTTCTGGGCTAAACCTCCTTGTAGTTCCCTGATAATACAATATTTTTATTTAAATATCTACAAGTACATAGTATAAAAACAGATACAACTTTACTAAATGCTTACAGAGCACACGTTTGTGTATTGTGTTTTACTAGAAACTGGATTATATTGTTTATTCATGCTTGTTTTATTTTTACTTTTCTATTTCTTTGTAGAGAACAAGTTGAATATTACAAACCCACATCAGAGAAGACCAAAACTTATACTGATACCACAGAGCCCTGAAATGCTGAGAGCTAATGACTGTGGTCAACTGGTAGATGTATCCCAGAAGCCTTTGCAAGATACTATTGGAGAACTTACAGCAGAGACACAGACTAATAAAGATTTGAAGCAAAAAGAAGATACTGGCACAGTAGAGAAATCATTCCCTTGTACAGAATGTAGTAAAATCTTTGGAAGCAAGCGAGGTCTCCAGAGACACCAACGAATTCATACAGGGGAGCAGCTATATAAATGTGCTATGTGTGGGAAATGTTTCACGCAAAAGAGTAGCCTCACATATCATGAAAGGATCCACACAGGAGAGAAACCATTCACTTGTATGGATTGTGGAAAAAGCTTTATATGTAATTCAGATCTCTTAAAACATCAAAGGATTCATACAGGGGAGAGACCATTTATATGTAAAGAGTGTGGGAAATGTTTCACACACAAAAGTACCCTCATAACTCATAAAATTATACATGGAGGAAAGAAATCATTCTCTTGTATGGAATGTAAAAAAAGTTTTGTATGTAACGCTCATCTGGTAAAACACCAAAGGAGTCATACAGGGGAGAAACCATTTACATGTACAGAATGTGGGAAATTATTTAGGAATAAGAGTAGCCTCACATCTCATGAACTCATGCACAGAGGGGAGAAACCATACCCTTGTATGTATTGTGGAAAAGGCTTTGCACATGCGTCAGAACTCTTAAAACATGAAAGGATTCATACAGGGGAGAAACCATTCACTTGCATGGAATGTAACAAAAGTTTTGCTTGGAAGTCTTGTCTCATAAAACATAAACGGATTCATACAGGGGAGAAACCGTTTTCATGTACAGTGTGTGGGAAATGTTTCTCACAAAAGAGTAATTTAACAGCTCATGAAATGACCCACACAGTGAAGAAATCAAACAAAAGTTTGAACTCTTTTATATGTACAGAATGTGGAGAAAGCTTTTCAAGTATGTCAGTTCTCCAAAGTCATCTAAATATTTGTACAGGAGAGAAACCTGTACCATGTACAGAGTGAGATAAGTGTTTCTCAAGAAATAATACACAAAAGGGAAAAATATTAATTTGTAGCAAAACCATTGAACTTATTGTATAAATATTAACCTATGAGTGGTGTCTTTTTAAAGCAGAACATTTTTTTTTCCAAAAACGCATTTTGGCACACATAAATATTCACACAGTGATAAATTGTTTTACCTGTACATATCTCATAACTTACCGGAAGTATAGAATGTAGAACTTGTTTTAAAGAAAATGGATATGTCTGTTCATAGGATGTCCTTCCCACAACCTCTGTACTTTAATCAGATAACTACTTTTTAAAACCTTATAAGGAGGGGCACTTGGGTTTTTCCCCCGTTATATTTCTGATTGCTATCACATGTAATGAGGAACGGTCCTTAAATAGTTGGTCATTAATTGCTTTTTTCTCTGTGAGAGACAGCACTTCTAAAGTTATTTGGCCACTTATTTAAAATAAATTCTTCCTTTCTAAGATGTAGGTAACCATTATAACCAGAGATGTTTAGGGTCTCCCATCTCCACCATTTATTTTAATACATAATATATTAAATAGGGAATCTGACCTTTCAAATGATGGGTTACAAACCTTTTTAGGATACAGGTAATTACCTTGTAAAATGTAATAATTGTAATACTATTAAACATGGATATTTGTAATACTATTAAACATGGATATATATATGGGAATTCAAAGTATCTCCTCACTTTATTTTGAGGGACTTGAGAACCTTTATTGGAAAGAAGGAATTGAGATAAGAAGCCACTTTATTCCCCTGAGGATGTTGGTGATCACTGTGGGAATGATGAACATCTTAGGTAGTAGACATTATGGTATTTTTATGTGCTAAGAAGAGTTTTAAGTAACCTACATACCCACAATTTCACATATAATGTTTTCGTTTTTTTAAGGCTGAGGGGTTATATTCTGCTATAGGTACCTGGTAAGTGCTGTCTACTAGGTTATTTATATAGTTCTACAGACTCTAAAAGAGACAGTAGCACTCTTTTTATATTAGAATCCGCTAAAGGTTTTTAGAACCATATCAATACATTTTGGGTTAATGGCCTCTGGTTTAAAAACATCCCCCAGAAGTCTGGGGAGGCATTATCCCTGCATATACCCTTCATTGTTTCATTCAGCCCATCTTCTACCTATTAACATTTAGGCTAAACTGGAGCTCTCATCGATATGAAGAGTTTGTTATTTTTAAACACATAAAATGGTATACTGACCCCTTTCAGTACAGCATTGTCTCTACTGCAACAGTCCAGTCCCCTTTTGACCATAGTTGAAGTTCAAGTCTGTAATCTTTCAAAAGGTCCCAACACACAAGCACCCTTGTGCAACTGAGAAGATAATACCAGGGTTCCCCAATAGGTTTACTGACCATGGTTTACTTTCAGCGCGATCCCGCAGTATCAGGCTAGAAGGTGTTGTGATTCTTACTGATTACCTGCACTTATTGTGCTTCCTGTCTACTGTAGCTTGAGCGTATCTAAATGGTACAGTCCTGTTCCAGGATACAGTTGCCATTTGGGATATATATTTTTTTTAGCTGTTTACCGTTTTAATTTTAAAAATGGATGTTATTACTCTTTTAAATTTTGGTACATGCACCAAGGATTAATTGTTAAACTGCTTCTAGTAACCAGAAAAGGTAGTTTGTCCTGTGCAGTAAACATTCTGTTATTTGTATTATGGTTTCCAGCACCTGCAGAAGGAATTTGATGCTTCCCAGTATTCTTTGTCTTTTACACAGCCTTATGTTTGCAGATGACTGCAGCAAGCTCCTGTCTCCCAGATGCTCCTGTCTGCTATAAAGGAATATTAAACAGTATGAGATTGTAATATAAAAAGTTTGTGGTAGTTAAAGGGACAGTCTACACCAGAATTGTTATTGTTTTAAAAGATAGATAATCCCTTTATTACCCATTCCGCAGTTTTGCATAACCAACACAGTTATATTAATATACTTTCTCTTGCTAGCTGTATCCAGTCCACGGATTCATCCTTTATTTGTGGGATATTCTCATTCCCTACAGGAAGTGGCAAAGAGAGCACACAGCAAAGCTGTCCATATAGCTCCCCCTCTAGCTCCACCCCCCAGTCATTCTCTTTGCCGGCTCTAAGCACTAGGGTCTCTCTCGGGAGTGTAAAGTGAATGTGGTGTTAGAATTGTAGTTTTATTATCTTCAATCAAAAGTTTGTTATTTTAAATGGTACCGGCTTGTACTATTTACTCTCTAGCAGAAAAGTGATGAAGATTTCTGCTGAGAGGAAAATGATTTTAGCATGTTGTAACTAAAATCCACTGCTGTTCCCACACAGGACTGAGGAGTACCAGAAAACTTCAGTTGGGGGGAACAGTTTGCAGGGTGATCTGCAATAAGGTATGTTCAGTCATTTATTTCTAGACAAGACTGAGATAATGCTAGAAGAGACTGACAATATCCCCATGAGGGGAGGGTAAGCTATGTTCACAGACTTAGTAAGGAATTGAATGCTTACATAATAGGGCTAATATACTGGTTGACACTTATTCAGGGCAATCGATTGTTTGGCTAAGGAAAAATCATTTTGCAAGACACTTTGAAAGCCCTTTTGGGTTCTTTCTGGGGTTATTACCACATGGCTGTTTTTTAGTCACTTAGGAGTGATTTACTAGGCCTCACAGCTCCGGAGTAGAGTGGGAGGGGCCTTAGAATTGCAGAGAAGTTCATGCTGTTTCACATGGAGGGTCCTGCTGATGTTTGAGGGCCTTAAAGAAGCTATATTCCCCCAAATCTGATCCCTAAGGGCAGGTAGGGCCACAGCAAGGCTGTGGCAAGGTGCTGTAGTAATTTAAGTGGGTGTTGGCTTTAGGCTGCTCTGGTTTGGGCATTAAAGGCACAGTAAGTTTTTTTTCAAATTGTGTTTTTTATTTGATTAAAGTGATTTCCAAGCCTGCTTGTGTATATTACTAGTCTGTTAAACATGTCTGACACTAAGGAAAATCCTTGTTCAATGTGTTTAGAAGCCATGGTGGAACCCCCTCTCAGAATGTGTCCCACTTGTACTGTATGTCTATACACTTTAAAGATCATATTGTTGCACTTAAGAATGTGGCCCAAGATGATTCTCAGACTGAAGGTAACGAAGGGTAGCCCGTCTGCCTCTCCCCAAGTGTCACAACCAGTTACGCTCCCGCGCAAGCGACGCCTAGTACCTCTAGTGCGTCTAACCCTTTTACATTACAAGACTTAGCGGCAGTCATGGATAATTCTCTTACAGATTTCTTATCTAAACTGCCCGTGTTACCTGCAAAGCGTGATAGCTCCGTTTTAAGAACAGATTATGAGCATTCTGACGCTTTGGTAGCCGTATCCGATTATACCCTCACAAAGCTCTGAAGTGGGAGCGAGGGATTTGATGTCTGAGGGAGAAGTCTCTGATTCAGGAAGGGTTCCTCCTCAGACAGATTCAGATACATTGGCTTTCAAATTTAAACTAGAACACCTCCGCGTTTTGCTTAGGGAGGTATTAGCTACTCTGGATGACTGCGACCCTTTGGTGATCCCAGAGAAATTGTGTAAAATGGACAAGTACCTAGAGGTCCCTGTTTACACGGATACGTTTCCGGTCCCTAAGAGGATTGCGGATATCGTTACTAGGGAGTGGGATAGACCAGGTATTCCCTTTGTTCCCCCTCCTGTTTTTAAGAAAATGTTCCCCATACCTGACCCTGTGCGGGACTCGTGGCAGACGGTCCCTAAGGTGGAGGGGGCTGTTTCTACACTTGCTAAACGCACAACCAATTGAAGACAGTTGTGCTTTTAAAGACCCTATGGATAAAAAGTTAGAGGGTTTACTTAAGAAAATTTTTGTTCAACAAGGTTTTCTTCTCCAACCTATTGCCTGCATTATTCCTGTAACTACTGCAGCGGCTTTCTGGTTTGAGGCGCTGGAAGACTCGCTCCAGACGGAGACCTCATATGAGGACATTATGGATAGAATTAAGGCTCTAAAGCTAGCTAATTCTTTTATCACTGACGCCGCTTTCCAAATAGCTAAGTTAATGGCGAAAAATTCAGGTTTCGCCATTTTGGCGCACAGGGCACTATGGCTAAAGTCCTGGTCGGCCGATGTGTTGTCTAAATCCAAGCTTTTGAACATTCCTTTCAAAGGAAAGACCCTCTTCGGGCCTGAATTGAAAGAGATTATTTCAGATATCACCGGGGGAAAAGGCCATGCTCTCCCTCAGGACAAGCCCTTTAAGACAAAGAATAAAGCTAATTTTCGTTCCTTTCGAAATTTCAGGAACGGCCCCGCTTCATCCTCTCCGGCTGCAAAGCAAGAGGGTAACGCTTCACAGCCTAAGGCAACCTGGAAACCTTACCAGGGCTGGAATAAGGGTAAACAGGCCAAAAAGCCTGCAGCTGCCACCAAGACAGCATGAAGGGGTAGCCCCCGATCCGGGACCGGATCTAGTAGGGGCAGACTCTCTCTTCGCTCAGGCCTGGGCAAGAGATGTACACGATCCTTGGGCATTAGAGATTGTAGCCCAGGGATACCTTCTAGAATTCAAGGACTCTCCTCCAAGGGGAAGATTCCACATTTCTTGTCTGTCTACAGATCAGACAAAGAAAGAGGCGTTTTTACGCTGTGTAGAAGATCTACATACAATGGGAGTGATCCACCCAGTTCCAATTGCAGAACAAGGACTGGGGTTTTACTCAAACCTGTTTGTGGTTCCCAAAAAAGAAGGAACTTTCAGACCAAATCTGGGTCTCAAAATTCTAAACAAATTCCTCAGAGTCCCATCATTCAAGATGGAGACCATTCGGACAATCTTACCAATGATCCAGGAGGGTCAATATATGACTACCGTGGATCTAAAGGATGCGTATCTGCACATTCCTATCCACAAAGATCTTCACCAGTTTCTCAGGTTCACCTTTCTGGACAAGCATTATCAGTGTGTGGCTCTTCCTTTCGGGTTGGCCACTGCTCCCAGAATTTTCACAAAGGTGCTAGGGTCCCTCCTGGCGGTTCTAAGACCGCGGGGCATAGCAGTGGCGCCTTACCTAGAATTTCTAACGGAGGTCAGAAAGTTAAGACTGTTAACTACTTGCCGAGTTCTTCATTCCATTCCTCGGCCATCTGTAGCTCAGTGCATGGAGACAATCGGACTAATGGTAGCGGCAATGGACATAGTCCCTTTTGCTCGGATACACCTCAGACCACTGCAACTATGCATGCTCAAACAGTGGAATGGGGATTATGCAGATTTGTCTCCTCAAATTCAGTTGGACCAGGAGACCAGAGATTCTCTTCTCTGGTGGTTGTCTCAGGATCACCTGTCTCAGGGAATATGTTTCCGCAGGCCGGAGTGGATCATTGTAACGACCGACGCCAGTCTGTCAGGCTGGGGTGCGGTCTGGGACTCCCTGAAAGCTCAGGGCTTATGGTCTCGGGAATAAACTCTTCTCCCGATAAACATTCTGGAACTGAGGGCGATATTCAACGCTCTTCAGGCATGGCCTCAACTAGCTGCGGCCAAATTCATCAGATTTCAGTCGGACAACATCACGACTGTAGCTTACGTCAATCATCAGGGGGGAACAAAGAGTTCCCTAGCGATGACGGAAGTAACCAAAATAATCAGGTGGGCGGAGGATCACTCCTGCCATCTCTCAGCAATTCACATCCCAGGAGTAGACAACTGGGAGGCGGATTTTCTAAGTCGTCAGACTTTTCTCCCGGGGGAGTGGGAACTCCACCCGGAGGTATTTGCCCAGCTGACTCAGCTATGGGGCACCCCAGAGTTGGATCTGAAGGCATCCCGTCAGAACACCACACTTCCTCTCTATGGGTCCAGGTCCCGGGATCCCAAGGCGGTATTGATAGATGCTCTAGCAGCGCCTTGGTCCTTCAATCTGGCTTATGTTTTTCCACCGTTTCCTCTCCTCCCGCGTCTGGTTGCCAGAATCAAGCAGGAGAAGGCTTCAGTGATTCTGATAGCGCCTGCGTGGCCACGCAGGACTTGGTATGCAGACCTAGTGGACATGTCATCTGTCCCACCATGGACACTGCCAATGAGGCAGGATCTTCTAATACAGGGTCTGTTCAAGCATCCAAATTTAGTTTCTCTACGTCTGACTGCTTGGAGATTGAACGCTTAATTCTATCAAAGTGTGGGTTCTCTGAGTCAGTTATAGATACTCTGATTCAGGCTAGAAAGCCTGTCACCAGGAAAATCTACCATAACATATGGCGGAAATATCTTTGTTGGTGTGAATCCAAGGGTTACTCATGGAGTAAGATTAGGATTCCCAGGATATTGTCCTTTCTCCAAGAAGGATTGGAGAAAGGATTGTCAGCTAGTTCCTTAAAAGAACAAATATCTGCTTTGTCTATCCTGTTACACAAGCGTCTGGCAGAGGTACCAGACGTTCAAGCGTTTGCTCAGGCTTTAGTCAGAATCAAGCCTGTCTATAAACCTGTGGCTCTGCCATGGAGTTTGAATCTAGTTCTTTCAGTTCTTCAAGGGGTTCCGTTTGAACCTTTACATTCCATAGACATTAAGTTGTTATCTTGGAAAGTTTTGTTTTTGATAGCTATCTCTTCTGCTCGAAGAGTTTCAGAATTATCTGCCTTATAGTGTGATTCACCTTACCTGGTGTTCCACGCAGATAAGGTAGTTTTGCGTACCAAGCCTGGTTTTCTTCCTAAAGTTGTTTCTAACAAGAATATTAACCAGGAAATAGTTGTTCCTTCTCTGTGTCCTAATCCATCTTCGAAGAAGGAACGTCTATTACACAATCTTGATGTAGTTCGTGCTTTAAAGTTCTATTTACAAGCAACTAAGGATTTCAGACAAACATGTTCCTTGTTTGTTATCTATTCTGGTAAGAGGAGAGGTCAGAAAGCGACTGCTACCTCTCTTTCATTTTGGCTGAAAAGCATAATCCGTTTGGCCTATGAGACTGCTGGCCAGCAGCCTCCTGAAAGAATTACTGCTCATTCTACCAGAGCAGTGGCTTCCACATGGGCTTTCAAAAATGAGGCTTCTGTTGAACAGATTTGTAAGGCAGCGACTTGGTCTTCACTGCATACTTTTGCCAAATTTTACAAATTCGATACTTTTGCTTCTTCGGAGGCTATTTTTGGGAGAAAGGTTTTGCAAGCAGTGGTGCCTTCCGTTTAAGGTACCTGTCTTGTTCCCTCCCTTCATCCGTGTCCTAAAGCTTTGGTATTGGTATCCCACAAGTAAAGGATGAATCCGTGGACTGGATACACCTTGCAAGAGAAAACAGAATTTATGCTTACCTGATAAATTACTTTCTCTTGCGGTGTATCCAGTCCACGGCCCGCCCTGGCATTTAAGTCAGGTAAAAAAAATTTGTTTAAACTACAGTCACCACTGCACCCTATGGTTTCTCCTTTTTCTTCCTAACCTTTGGTCGAATGACTGGGGGGGTGGAGCTAGAGGGGGAGCTATATGGACAGCTTTGCTGTGTGCTCTCTTTGCCACTTCCTGTAGGGAATGAGTATATCCCACAAGTAAAGGATGAATCCGTGGACTGGATACACCGCAAGAGAAAGCAATTTATCAGGTAAGCATAAATTCTGTTTTTTACCTCTGTGATTACCTTGTATCTAAGCTTCTTCTGACATCCCCCTGATCACATGACTTTTAATTTATTATCTATTGACTTGCATTTTAGCCAATAAATGCTGTGTTGTGCTGACTCTTAAATAACTCCCTGGGCTTGAGAACAATGTTATCTATATGACCCACACGAACTAGCAATATCGTGTTGTGAAAAGCAAATAAAAAAGCATGTGATAAGAGGTTGTCTGCAGTGGCTTAGAAACAGGCAGACATTTAGAGGTTTAAAGGTTACACTGTAAATTCATATAACAATGTTGGTTGTGCAAAGCTGGGGAATGGTTAGTAAAGGCGTTATCTATATTTTTAAACAGTAACAATTTTAGTGCTGATTGTCCCTTTAAAAAGACTTTGCAATATAATTTCATTTTTTATTTTGTTTCCTTTTCTTGTAATTTAATTCTGAAAATTGTTGGTTTTCTAAATTCTACAAAGTTTGCATAAAGTAATGAATGTCACCATGTTTAAACTAAAGTTTACCTCCTTATCTTTCCCCTGCCGGGGAAAATTAGGAACAGATATAAAACAGACAATAAAGGAGACTGCAAACAAGGCCATGTATCACCTAGGATTGCTATAAAGTTATTATCTAACATAATTTCCACATTGTCTTGTTTGCACAGTATTTTTCATTGCCTGTTTTATTGTCCTCAGCAGAAGAGATAGATAAGGAGGGAAACTTAAATTTAAACATGGTGGCATCCATACTTTATACGTGTATATATTGCCAATATTTAGACAACTAATACAATTGAAAAAAATACATCTACCTACTGTTCTCAGGATAATCTTTGCCTTAAAGACATCATTAAGTCTATTTTGTATTTACGGTTTAATATCCCATTAAGCAAAGTCATATTTTATTCTTTTGCTAAATTTTCTGACTTTGACTGTCTCGAGGCATAAGGTCTCAGTGCAGCTTCTACCACTGTAGATGATTTTAAGATTACAAAATCCTTTACCAGGTGAGATGCTATCCAAGCTGTAAAACCTATAGCCATATTATTCTTTTTGATACTTGTACTGGTTGTTTAAGAGGAAACTTATAATCTCTCGAGATTTGCTGTCCTCTCCAATATTTCAGTTGCCAGGATACACCCTTCTGTATACAAAAATCTGCCTAGATATATTCATTGGAATTCTGAAAGGGCTCCCGGATATATGTCAAGAGTTCTTACATAAACAAGATCTTTCTATCCAAACATTAGATGTATGCAGTTGTTCCCTCACAGACAAATTGTTGATTATTTTGTTCATAAAAGCGATTCTCAGCAGATTGGAAAGTCACTATCCAATAACAATCCAACAATGCCCCTCCTATGTCAGCCAATAAGCATGTAAGTTCTACTCGTGTTCCTTCTCAATTGGGTAATGACTTGAAAACTTTATAAAGGTGTCTTCCACCCCGTCTTCTCTCACTTCACAGACGGCCTCAACCCTTGTTAACTTGCATGTGCCACAGAGTGCTGCTTTGACTAAACAGAGTGACAGAGTGGTGTGCAGAAGAATTGGAAGATAGAATAGGATTGGAAGGAAAGGGTGGAAACTGGGAGTTAATGCTGGGGGAACAGGGAAGATATATATTAAAAAAAAAAGGCTAATTGTATGTGACTTGCCTTTTTGGCTGTCCAATGTAGACATTGCAGCTAGTACTACCCTGTCATATTTTATCTAATACTTTAATATATTTGTGTCCTAGCACTGTATCTGTCCAACTGAAAACACTGCAGCAGGTCCCAATGTGGAATAAGAAGTACCAGTCTCGCTCTATATATGTAAATATATAAATTAGGTTTAAAGGGACATTAAACTTTAAAATTAAACTTTAATGATTCATATAGAGCACACAATTTCTTTCATAAAATGATGATAGTCCATAGGGCTCCATAACATGTGGGATACATTTCCCGCCACTAGGAGGAGGCCAAGAACCCACTCAAGAGCTTAAAATCTCTCCCACCTCCCATCTTTATTCAGTTCTGTTCTTGGCCTCACTGGAGAAGGTTGAGAATAGAGGCGTTAAAGCTACTTGCTTATGGATTAATGTTTGGGAGCTGACCAATGTGAGCCACTTATTCCTGGGATTTATCATTCGCAAAGAAGACAGAAGAGATTTCTCAGCAGATGAATTATACAGGGACATATACATACCCTGTTATGTGCATTGTATCTCCCTATGGGATTTTAGCCATTACTACTTTCAGTGTCCCTGGCAATTGTCCTTAGCCTCCCCCTGGGGGACAACAGTATTTCCTCAGATATCCTCTGCGGTACACGTACTAGCACTGGATGGGCTCTCTACTGGATACTGCTGTCGCTTTATGCCTGATAAACCGGCGGAGGGGTGCTACTTCAGATAAGTGACACACTCAGCCCAGAGGCTATCAATAAGTACTTAGGTACAGCATAGCCAGGGGACTGCTCTCTTTCTGACACACTTTTTCTCTTTACAGGTATCTGTATGCCCTATCCTAATCAGGGACACATCCAGGTAAGACTGACTCCCTTTATAGCCCTCTCGCAGCTCTGAGCAACTTTTTTTTTTTTTACACTTTTCAAAAAGTAGTGTATGGCCTTTTAAGAAAACTATTAACCGCTCTGTGCAGTTAGTGGTTCAATAGGGCATCATTCGGTTTGGTCAGGGGTAATTTATTAGCAATCTGTTGATATGTGTAGTGCTTTAGTGCAAACTTGTACCTTTTACTGCACATTAAGCCCCTCTGAGGCACTGGCATTATTCCAGATGACAGCCTTGCCCCCTCAGCTTTGTGTTCTTTACTCAGGAGCTGCTACAGAGCAAAATAGCAGCGTAGGAGCATTTGGCCTGCATTTATTAAGTTTCTTCCACCAAATTCCCAGTCCTGTCACTGGAGGGGGTGAGTACCCACGCAGGAACTGCCAAGGAGATCACTGGGGGTTAATTCTGTAACTTTGGGCTTGATTATATAGTCACTATTGTTCCACTAGGTGTCAGAGGGGTCTCTACCTATTTTTTACATCAGTGTATGTCTGTTTTTTCCTCATACTCTGCTAAACTAATATTAGAGCAAACTGAATCTGTCCCCACTGATATCAGTTTAAACCCTTTAGAGGTGTCCTCTACAAATAACCCTCCCTGTAAATTATTTTGTGTGTTTTGCAACTTTGTTCCTGTGTGTCAAGTCAATTAACTATGTGAGAGTTGTGAGCCTCAATTTTTGCATGTAAATCAGCCTCAACCTTCTACTTCATAAAAGGAGTATTGTCCTGTGTATTTCACTCAGGGGGCTACTACTGACTTCAGCCCTGAGTTTAAAAATAGCTTGCACAAGGCTATGGCAGAATATTTAGCCGCTATCCCCAAACCAAGTAAGCATAAATGCAAATCTGGGGATTTACCTCAGTCTCTTGATGAAAACATGCAGAATTTGTCCCCTAATCCCCAAATTCCTGCTCTGCTTCAGAGGTGACTCTGAAGATGCAAAATCATCAAGTTCTGATGGGGAAGTGTCATCTGGTGAATATGACCCTGTTCCTGATTCTGAATCTGACAATACTTTCAGATTTAAAGTGAAGCATATCTGTAACTTACTACATGAGGTTCTGAGGAAAAAACCTGCTGATAACAAACATGTAAATCAGTTCAATTTTGTTTTCAAGGCTCCACTAAAATTTTCATGACTATATAGCCAAGGAATGTAAAAAGTCAGGTTTGCCTTTTGCTCATTCCTCCAGGTTTAAGGAAATGTATCCCATTCCAGAACAGAATGTGGAAGTGTGGGAAACCATACATAAGATTGATGGAGCTATTTCCACTTTGGCCAAATGCACGATTATTCCTATGGAGGATAGCACTTCTTTCAGAGATCCACTGACTGCAAACTGGTGTCTTCCTTAAGAAAACTGTCTTCACACTGGTCTTTTGGTTAAACCAGCAATTGTTCTCACGTGTGTGGCTACTGCAGGGGCCCTTTGGTGTGATTCATTATCCAAAATGGTTGCTGAACAATCCAGAATTGCATTAGGGCTCTTAAAATGGCTAATGCTTTTATGTGTAACGCAGTGATGGACATAATCAAGATTGTCAAAAATATGTCTATGGCAGTGGTGGCAAAAAGTCCTCCTCTTCTCAAAAGCCTGAGCCCTCAAAGCCGCCTGGAAGACTGGTACTTCATGAGCAAAGAACAAGCAGTCCAAAAAGTCCAACGCCAATACCAAATCTGCACAAAGGTGCCGCCCCCAGACCAGAATCTGTTCTGGGAGGGGACAGACTGAGGGCTCGATCATTGAAAGCTCTCTGGGCTGGCGAGATTATTAAAGAATGCTCGCAAGTCCTTCTATTTCCCTGGTGGAATGATCTAAAGCCACTTTTTACCCTGAAAACAGGGTGTCTCGCTAAGGGGCGTATACTGCATTTTCTTATGAAAAACGAACAATTAAATTCATATTTTATACATCATACGAAACAAATATTTGAACCAATCACACAAAAATAAGCAGGGAACAATTGTACTGTTAAGGTGCATCAAAAATCGTATGTTAACAAAAATGCAAAATTTGTATGTAATTTACACAGGAATAAATGAAATTAAATATGCACAGCGTAAATCATAATTTTAGTACACTGGATGTGCAAAAATCACACAGAAATATTTTACTTATAAATACAAAGTGTAATTGTTTTGTTTTTTTCTCGTAAATGGGCTGAACATGGGCATTCCATGGACGTATATGAAAATGTCTCTCTAATCCCAACGTAATTCTATAAAGATTTTCACACTGCAGATATCACAGTTTTTTCTCGCCAACTAAAAGGTGTCAAGCTTTTCTCCGAACACTCAAAAAATTAAAACCCTAATAGAAAAACACATAAATACGAAAATATAGGCGAATGTAAGATGCTCTAGGCAGAAAGCAGGTGAGTTATATTGGCTGCATGATTTTAAATTTAAAGCGCTCCTCCTGCTTCCTGCTAACTTCGCTCTAAGAAGCGAAAGTGTCCCTATCGAGCGAGCTCCAATACTTTTAATAGGAGCCTTCTCGCCACTCGCAGGGACTGACCCTTTTTTACGATGAGCTTTGAGCAGGCGAAGTTTATATCATCGAGCCCTGAGTCTATTTTAGCAGGCCTTACAATGAGTGAATATGTGAGACTACACCTGCATGATAATGAGTGAATATGTGAGACTGCACCTGCGTGATAATGAGTGAATATGTGAGACTACACCTGCGTGATAATGAGTGAATATGTGAGACTGGACAATGCGTGATAATGAGTGAATATGTAAGACTGCACATGCATGATAATGAGTGAATAGACTGCACCTGCGTGTTAATGAGTGAATATGTGAGAATGCACATGCGTGAAAATGAGTGAATATGTGAGACTGGACAATGCGTGATAATGAGTGAATATGTGAGACTGCACCTGCGTGATAACGAGTGAATATGTGAGACTGCACCTGCGTGATAACGAGTGAATATGTGAGACTGCACCTGCATGATAACGAGTGAATATGTGAGACTACACCTGCATGATAATGAGTGAATATGTGAGACTACACATGCGTGATAATAAGTGAATATGTGAGACTACACCTGCGTGAAAATGAGTGAATATGTGAGATTGCACATGCGTGATAATGAGTGAATATGTGAGACTGCACCTGCGTGATAATGAGTGAATATGTGAGATTGCACCTGCGTGATAATGAGTGAATATGTGAGACTGCACCTGCGTGATAATGAGTGAATATGTGAGACTGCACCTGCGTGATAATGAGTGAATATGTGAGACTGCACATGCGTGATAATGAGTGAATATGTGAGACTGCACCTGCATGATAATGAGTGAATATGTGAGATTGCACCTGCGTGATAATGAGTGAATATGTGAGATTGCACATGCGTGATAATGATTGAATATGTGAGACTGGACAATGCGTGATAATGAGTGAATATGTGAGACTGGACAATGCGTGATAATGAGTGAATATGTGAGATTGCACCTGCGTGATAATGAGTGAATATGTGAGACTGCACATGCGTGATAATGATTGAATATGTAAGATTGCACATGCGTGATAATGATTGAATATGTGAGATTGCACATGCGTGATAATGATTGAATATGTGAGACTGGACAATGCGTGATAATGAGTGAATATGTGAGACTGGACAATGCGTGATAATGAGTGAATATGTGAGACTGCACCTGCGTGATAATGAGTGAATATGTGAGACTGGACAATGCGTGATAATGAGTGAATATGTGAGACTGGACAATGCGTGATAATGAGTGAATATGTGAGACTGCACCTGCGTGATAATGAGTGAATATGTGAGACTGCACCTGCGTGATGAGTGAATATGTGAGATTGCACCTGCGTGATAATGAGTGAATATGTGAGACTGCACCTGCGTGATAATGAGTGAATATGTGAGACTGCACCTGCGTGATAATGAGTGAATATGTGAGACTGCACATGTGTGATAATGATTGAATATGTGAGATTGCACCTGCGTGATAATGAGTGAATATGTGAGACTGCACCTGCGTGATAATGAGTGAATATGTGAGACTGCACCTGCGTGATAATGAGTGAATATGTGAGACTGCACCTGCGTGATAATGAGTGAATATGTGAGACTGCACATGCATAATGAGTGAATTCCAGCTCATAAGACGGACATGAAACCCAATTGTTTTCTTTCATGATTTAAAGAGAAAATATAATTTTAAACAACTTTCCAATTTACTTCTATTTTTTTTGTTCTCTTAGCATCTTTTGTTGAAGAAATAGGAATGCATATGATATGCTTTTCAACAAAGAGAACAAAGTAAATTAGTTGTTTACACTTGCATGCTTTCTTCGTATCATGAAAAAAAAAATGTTTCATGTCCCTTTAACGGCCAGATTACAAGTGGAGCAGTATTTAATACTCCCGCTCGAGTGCTAACTCCACTAGAAACGCTCGTATTACAAGTTGAAAGTAAAACATTTTCACGTAAAACCTGTCTGTAAGTGGTCTAATTGCGGCCAAAAAAATACCTGTTAGTAACCTAGGGATATTAGGACCAAACTAATAAGCAAGTTGGTGGAACATATAAAACATAGTATTGTACAAAATATCAGACAAATAAAATAAAATAAATGGGAAGTGGGTCGCAGAAGTGAGGTGAAACTCGAAAAAATAGAATATCATGCAAAGGTTAATTTATTTCACTAATGCAACTTAAAAGGTGAAACTAATATGAGATAGACTCATTACATGCAAAGCAAGATAGTTCAAGCCGTGATTTGTCATAATTGTGATGATTGTGACTTACAGCTCATGAAAACCCCAAATCCACAATCTCAGAAAATTAGAATCTTACATGCAATCAATAAAACAAGGATTGTACATAGAACAATATCAGGCCTCTGAAAAGTATTAGCATGCATACTGTATGTACTCAGTACTTGGTTTGGGCCCCTTTTGCAGCAATTACTGCCTCAATGCGGTGTGGCATGGAAGCTATCAGCCTGTGGCACTGCTGAGGTGTTATGGAAGACCAGGATGCTTCAATAGCGGCCTTCAGCTCTTCTGCATTGTTCAGTCTCATGTCTCTCATCTTTCTCTTGGCAATGTCCCATAGATTCTCTATGGGGTTCAGGTCAGGCGAGTTTGCTGGCCAATCAAGCACAGTAATCCCACGGTCATTGAACCAGGTTTTGGTGCTTTTGGCAGTGTGGGCAGGTGCCTGCTGGAAAATGAAGTCAGCATCCCCATAGAGGGATGCAGAAGGAAGCATGAAGTGCTCCAAAATCTCCTGGTAGACGGCTGCGTTGACCCTGGACTTAATGAAGCACAGTGGACCAACACCAGCAGATGACATTGCTCCCCAAATCAACACAGACTGTGGAAACTTAACACTGAACTTCAAGCATTTTGCAGTGTGTGCCTCTCCATTGTTCCTCCATACTCTGGGTCCTTGGTTTCCAAATGAGATGCAACGTTTGCTCTCATCAGAAAAGAGGAATTTGGACCACTGAGCAACAGACCAGGTCTGTTTTTCTTTAGCCCAGGTAAAATGCTTCTGACGTTGTTTGTTGTTCAGGAGTGGCTTGACAAGAGGAATACGACATTTGAAGCCCATGTCCAGGATCCGTCTGTGTGTGATGGCTCTTGATGCACTGACTCCAGCCTCACTCCTTGTGAAAGTCCCCAACACTTTTGAATGGCCTTTTCCTGACAATCCTCTCCAGGCTGCGGTCATCCCTGCTGCTTGTGCACCTTTTTCTTCCACACTTTTCCCTTCCACATAACTTCTATTAATGTGTTTTGATACAGCACTTTGGGAACATCCAACTTCTTTTGCAATTACCTTATGGAGGGTGTCAATTATTGTTTTCTGCACAACTGTCAGGTCAGCAGTCTTTCCCATGATTGTGATTCCTACTAAACCAGACTGAGAGACCATTTCAAGGCTCAGGAACCCTTTGCAGGTGTTATGGCTTAATTAGCTGATTAGAGTGGGACACTTTGAGCCTAGAATATTGCAACTTTCAACAATATTCTAATTTTCTGAGATTGTGGATTTGGGGTTTTCATGAGCTGTAAGCCATAATCATCACAATTATGACAAATCACGGCTTGAACTATCTTGCTTTGCATGTAATGAGTCTATCTCATATATTAGTTTCACCTTTTAAGTTGCATTAGTGAAATAAATGAACTTTTGCACGATATTCTAATTTTTCGAGTTTCACCTGTAGGTAAACACTATTAAGAGAAAACAATAACAGGAGGCCAGGTGTGTCTGCACAAAATGTACACTAACTCCTGAAAATAATTAAAATGGTTTAAAGCAATTGTGAGGTATTTTTTTGGCCGCAATTAGACCGCTTACAGACAGGTTTTACACGTTTCTCTATATACCCGTTGTGAACACTCTTTATGTTGCTTTTATCTGAATATGTGTTACTATGTATTTTATATTATACATTCCAGTTTTGATTTACTTATTTATTTACTTATTTTATTTTTATCACTCACACATTATTATTACATCTCTGTTTGCTCAGTATTAACTTTCGGCTAGATTACGAGTTTTGCGTTATGGCTCATAACGCTGCTTTTTCACTACCGCTGGTATTACGAGTCTTGCAGGTATAGTTGTACCGCACACTTTTTTTGGCCGTAACGCAACGTAACTACCGCACTTTTCAAAAAGTCCTTTTTCAATGGGACTCCCATAGCGCCGGTATTACGAGTTTTGCCTGGAAGGCCAAAAAGTGAGCGGTATAGCCTATATCGACAAGATTCGTACCGCCATCTAAAGTCAGTAGTTATGGGTTTTGCGCTACAAAGCTGTAGCATAAAACTCATAACTAAAGTGTTACAAAGTACACTAACACCCATAAACTACGTATTAACCCCTAAAACGAGGCCCTCCCGCATCACAACACTATAATAAAATTATTAAGACCTAATCTGCCGCTCCGGACATCGCCGCCACTTAAAAAATGTATTAACCCCTAATCTGCCGCTCCGGACATCGCTGCCACTATAATAAACATATTAACCCCTAAACTGCCGCACTCCCACATCGCAAACACTAGTTAAATATTATTAACCCCTAATCTGCCGCCTCCAACGTCACCGCCGCCACTATACTAAAGTTATTAACCCCTAAACCTAACCCTAAGTCTAACCCTAACACCCCTAACTTTAATATAATTAAAATAAATCTAAATAAAAATTACTATCATTACCTAAATAATTCCTATTTAAAATTAAATACTTACCTGTAAAATAAACCTTAAGCTAGCTACAATATAACTAATAGTTACATTGTAGCTATCTTAGGTTTTATTTTTATTTCACAGCTAAGTTTGTATTTATTTTAACTAGGTAGCTAGTTAGTAAATAGTTATTAACTATTTACTAACTACCTAGTTAAAATAAATACAAAATTTACCTGTAAAATAAAACCTAACCTGTCTTACACTAAAACCTAACATTACACTACAATTAAATCAATTACATTAATTAAATACAATTAACTAAATTACAAAAAAAAAATAAACACTAAATTACACAAAATAAAAAAGGAATTATCAAATATTTAAACTAATTACACCTAATCTATTTTATAGGTAAGTATTTAGTTTTAAATAGGAATTATTTAGGTATTAATTATAATTTTTATTTAGATTTATTTTAATTATGTTAAAGTTAGTGGTGTTAGGGTTACGTTATGTTTAGGGGTTAATAACTTTAGTATAGTGGCGGCGAAGTTGGGGGCGGCAGATTAGGGGTTAATAAGTGTAGGTAGGTAGCGACGACATTGGGGGCAGCAGATTAGGTGTTAATAAATTTATGTAGGTGGCGGCGACATTGGGGGCAGCAGATTAGGGGTTAATAAGTGTAGGTAGGTGGCGGCGATGTCGGGGGCGGCAGATTAGAGGTTAATAACTGTAATGTAGGTGGCAGCGATGTTAGGGGCAGCATATTAGGGGTGTTTAGACTCGGGGTTTATGTTAGGGTGTTAGGTTTAAACATACATTTTCTTTCCCCATAGGAATCAATGGGGCTGCGTTATGGAGCTTTACGCTCCTTTATTGCAGATGTTAGGCTTTTTTTTAGTCGGCTCTCCCCATTGATGTCTATGGGGAAATCATGCACAAGCACGTAAAACCAGCTCAAAGCAGCGCTGGTATTTGTGTGTGGTATGAAGCTCAACGCTGCTATAGGGAGGTGAGCGGTGGAAATAACTTGCAAGTTAGTACCGAGCCAGCCATAATGCAAAACTCGTAATCTAGGTGATCGTTTATAACATGTGTCAACTGATACAGCTTGTATTTTTATTCAGCATTTGTATTTTAACGGTCATTGACTCCAACCTATCAGAGTACTGGACAGCATTTATTTAGCAGTTCAGCCAGCCCCTTCACATAATCCTCTTGAGAAAGTCCTAACGCTATAGGACGAAACGTGTTGAGGTCATCACGCCTTCATACTGGTGCGGTGCACACCACGGACACAGCTGAATCTTGTTTACCATCTTTCCCTGGTTGACTCTGGACCTAAGGATGTTAGGAGTGTCGTTATCTTGCTTTTATTGATCTTACATTTTGTACGTTTATTTTTATTGTGCGCAATCTTCTTTTGATTAAAGCAGTTTTACCCTTAGATTGGGGTGCGCTGTGTTTCTTTCGTTTCAGAAATATTTAGAGTAAATACATAGTTAAAACCTTTATTAAATATGAATATTGCAGAAATATGATTTTTCATGTTTTCATCTACTTAAAAGTACAGTCTAGTCCAAAATAAACTTTCATGATTCAGATAGGGCATGTCATTTTAAACAACTTTCCAAGTTACTTTTATCACTAATGTTGCTTTGTTCTCTTGGTATTCGTAGTTGTCAGCTAAACCTAGGTAGGCTCATATGCTAATTTCTTAGACCTTGAAGGCCGTCTATTATCTGAATGCATTTTGACAGTTTTTCACCACTAGAGGGCGTTAGTTCTTGTGTTTTCATATAGATAACAGTGTGATGACGCACGTGGAGTTACCTAGAAGTCAGCACTGATTTGCTAAAATGCAAGTCTGTCAAAAGAACTAAAATAAGGGGGCAGTTTGCAGAGGCTTAGATACAAGGTAATCACAGAGGTAAAAAGTATATTAATATAACTGTGTTGGTTCTGCAAAACTGGGGAATGGATAATAGATAATCACTTTTTTCTTTTAAAACAATAAAAATGATGATGTAGACTGTCCATTTACCTGCAAAAGGTCCCAATGCACTTATAAATATATAATATTTCTATATATGTATACATATGTATTTATATGTGCTTATATGTGTATATATGTCTGTAAATACATTTATACATATATAAATACATCTGAACACACAAAACCAGAGCTCTGAGGAAGCAGTAACACCCACAATAAACCCCTTTTCGCTTGTGCATAACTGTTAATGCGCCACTTGTAATCTGGCCCAATATGTCTAATGCTGATACTTGCCATGCTTCTACAAATACAATGCACATGCTCAGGACTAATGTCCCCTGTTAGCACTGTTTGCTTATAAGAAGTGATTACAAGGTAACAAACTGATTGTAACCTCTCAGTCACTTTTCTCACCATGTATTTGCTTAATTATTTAATTTATTCCAAAAAAGGGTTTAATGAAAGTTGTTCAAAGTGAAACAAACTACAAGTGCATGATTGTAAGTCCTTAACTTTATTGCTTGCTAACAACTCCCACAGAAAACATCAGTTTATTCAGTACAGAAACATCTATTTCTATATAAAAAGGCACAGTCCTATCATTTAAAACATTCACTTAGCGCCTGATGACCTCACAACATCTATTTATATATAAAAAGGCACAGTCCTATCATTTAAAACATTCACTTAGCGCCTGATGACCTCACAACATCTATTTATATATAAAAAGGCACAGTCCTATCATTTAAAACATTCACTTAGCGCCTGATGACCTCACAACATCTGCCAGATTATTTCTGAGATGTGGGAGGTTAACAGGGGTGGACTGAGCAGCCGGGGACTGAGGGCCCAGCATGCAGGGGGGACCCACAAATGGCCTTTCCATGGCTCCTGGTGTGCAATTTAAGCTGGGGGTTAAAAGCTGCCCTATCAGTAACTAAGCAGTTAAGTGTGGGTTTAGTGGGGGCCCTGGCACCTGGATATGGGGTTTGTTGCTCGGGGGGGCCCTAGAGTGTGGGGGGCCCTGTCGGAGGTCTGTAGCTGTGAAGACAATGGAGTGTGGGGTCTGGCCCTGGAGGTTAGGGGTCCTGTCTCTAGCCCTAAATGTTGGTTGTCCTGGAGGTTAGGGTAAAAGTGTTCTGTAGAAAAGCCAATATTTTCAGAATAAATGCACAATAAATTATTGTACATCAGATGTGAACATTTCTACACAAGAGACCTCAGAAGACAGTGTAACCGCTGTTTAAAATGGCATGCCCTATCGGAATCATGAAAGTTTAATTTTGACTAGACTGTCCCTTTAATAGACACTAGAATGTTCTGGAAACCCTTCTCGTTATGTACTTATGTACACATATACATTTTTTCTTTGTATGCTGTAGAACACTGGTTTTCAATGCTATCCTCAGGCCTCCCCAACAGGCCATGTTTCAGGATTACCTTGGATAAGAGCAGGTAAAATAAAAATGTTTACTATTTAGCTGATTTTTTCACCTGTGCTCCAGTTAAGATATCCTCAAAATTAGGGAGACATGGGGACAGGTTTGAAAACCAGTGCTTTAGAAAAATTAATAATTTGTAATTCTAAAATGTAATCTATCTATTAGAGTGCCCTTGTAAACTACAATATGTAGGGAGTACCTCTGAGAAGTTATCAATATGTTTTCAAGAACATGTTAGTAATATTAAGAAGCTGTGAGACAAATTCTGAAAAATTTAGAGATCTATCCACTTTGCAGATTGTCAATGTTATTTCTCTAAATTGTCATACTTAAAGTTTGAATCCAACAGAGAATGTCACTTTTTTTAAAGTATGTTGTATATATTTTTTTTTATAAATTGACGACATATCAATTTGTTGATAACTTGATTATTTTCTATTTTTGATGATCTGATATTAATAAATAAGATTACAGAATTCTAAGTTTTGTAACTGAGCATTTGGAGTTCAAATCCCGGTTACAGTTTATATTTCTAATTGTTTTTTTAATATTGCGTTATAAAAATGCTGTCTTAAAAAATGTTATTTAAAATAAAATAACTGTTACTTTTCTTGACATGCTTAGAAATATAAAATATCAATCCTGATGAATTTAGACTTCTAATATAAAGGGTTCCTGTTAGTAATTATGTAATGATTTAAGTGAAACAACCAATTAACACAGACTAAGGATTTTAAAAATCAGAAGATGGAAGAAGATAAAAAGCCGGTCTTACCTGGTGAAATGTATGTCGGAAGGGGCAGGGCATGCCAGAGGTGAGGTTGAGGTGTACTATGAACATATGTGGGGCTAGAAGAGGCTGGGGAAGAGATCTGCAGAGAAATGGTAGGAAAAGCAAGGGGGGATCACAGAGAGACATATGGGAGGGCAGCCATTACGCCCTGCCCCTCCACTTTGTGGAGCCACTGATTTTAATATATTAACAAGTGACTGTGTGCATGATGTGTGCTGAAATTTTAAAGTCTGTATGCATTGTATGTGGGTCTGTCTTTTTAAGACTGTGTGAACGTAGGGTGAGCTGTCCCTTTAAGGCTTTGTGTGTGTTGGGTGTCATTCCTGTTAAACCTGTGTGTACTGTGTGTGTGCATGCTGTAAATTGACCATCTAAAATATGTATTGGGTGTGCTTTAAGGCTGTGTGCTTTGGGTTAGTGTGACTGTCACTTTAAGGTTATGTACAGCAGAAATATTCAGCACCAGTGCATAAGTGCTCGCTGCCAGGCTCCAAAATGCAGCAGCACAATTATAATAATGCTGTTTTATTTCATCAGGAGCAACAAAACCGAGTGCAACCTTTCTGACCTGCTAGTCCTTAATCATGCATGTCTCTTTAAATGTTGTGTGTGTTATCTGTGTGCCTGTATCCTTGGGTGTAGGTTTTATGTCACTATAGTTTTTAAAATTAACTAAACTTCGGGGGCGTGACCAAGCCGCAGCCATGATAGGACACATAACTATGTAGCTCCGATCTCAATCTGAAGAATTAGTGGTTTATTTCGTTATATTTACAGCTTTCTGCATAATAATCTTGCCTACTTCTCAAGGAGTCCATCATGATTCTGGAGATACTACTTTTATTGCGATCCATTCAAGCAGAAGATCCAATCCAGACCACTTAAAACGCAATGCTGCGGCCCACCTCACAGTACCATCTACCCCCTCTACCCCCTCTCCTGGTTTAAGGGCTAACCGGGTAGAGCTGTGTCTATTTGTTAAATCTACTACAGGGTGGAGCAGTCACTAAACCAATATCCTATCTATCTACACATGGAAGAGGACTTTTAATTACAGACACAAGCACTTTTAGAAAATTTAGAGCATCGGATGTGCTGCGACTATGAAGATCTCTCATATTGTAAGAGAAAAGGGAAACTATGGCGCGATCAAGATGGCAGACAGCAAGAGTGACGATCTACCACATGTAGCCGCAAATTATAGGGAAAGCTACTCTCATCCTAAGATGAATCTCAAACTAGTGATAAGAGAATTACCGTAGAAGCAGGGAATCATCTCCCCTTCTGGAGAGCCTGTGCTTCCCTGGGTTCAGCTCAAATCTCACACCTCCGTTTGGACATACATACAGAGTTCTTCTCATCTGAAACCCGTGTTGGAGCGGCCAGCCTCCATGTACATGATGAGACTCTGGTTGGAGAATGGAGAAGCATTGTCCTGGCCCCTGATACACCAAGGGAACGAAGGGACACTCAGTGTTGCACAAGAAGAGCGGATGCCCTGAAACCCATAAAACACAGATTATATACTCTTCTACAATTCTTACTGCTTCATAGCCAGTGGATCCTCCCTGACATACGGCCTTCCTGCAATTTGTCTGGCTCCCTTTCCTGCCGTTTGCCCAGCTTGGCTCTGTTATCAAAGAGAGGTGTTGGATGACTGTATCACCACTAGTAACAGTTTATGTACCTGGTTACCCACCTGTTGAGGTCCTGCTATGTTAGCGTAAATATTACCTTGTTTTAATCTCATATTGAAATTAAACCATGGACTCTTTGCCTTTTTCTCCTTTGTAATGTTCTATTTGTTACACGTATGCCCTTTCTTATGTTTTTACCTATCTTATTAAGTGTGTTCGAAAGCTCTTATGATTGTCTAGATAGTTATTTGTAGGCATCCAATAGGGATCTACCCAGGTTTACATATGCTAGACATGCTCACTATTTTTATTTATTCTGCTAATAGAATCCTACCTGCTCTGTTTGACTAACTAAGCAATATTAGTTTAAGACATTGATAGAGAGTCATACAGGTTGATGGTGCTAGTTGATAGTAGGACTATATGTAGCAGGACAATTTGACTCAATTTAAGAAGGCTCTATGCTCTATATTCTATACTACAATTCCTACATACTCTTGTAATGTTTACTCTGAGACAACCCTATATACTAACATCACCTGCCATCTTGCCAGTACAATGCGTACCTTTCAACTTGATCAAGCCATATATATTAACCCCCTATTCCCAATCCTATGCTACCACACGTCAAACAGTCACTCATTGTTCACTATAAATATTGCTAGGATACCCTCTAATTAAGCTATATACCCTATAATCCCACATGATTACACCTTTATTTGACATTTGATAAGGCTGTCTTCTATCATTTGGCTAGTAGGTGTCAGCCGCTCTGGAATCAATCCGGGATGTAACCCAACTGCTAGCGTGAATTGAAAGCACACGCTAGCACACTGAGAAATATCCAGGACGTGACCCACTCAGGAAGCAGATTAGAAGATAACTAAAATGAATATTGTTCCAGAATGCAGGAAAGCCACAAAGGATAAAACGTCCCTTTAAGCAGTACAAAGAACAAAAAGGAAATGCTCTTACTTGAAGCTTTTGAAAAAAGGTCCTCTTTAGCAGGCTTGTAAAACAAAGGAAAAGTTCTCTTTTGCAGCTTGTAAAAGTAAAAGTCCCTTTTAAGCAGGTGTATAACAAACAGAAAGGCAAAGTTCTCTCTTGCAGATTGTAAAAGTAAATGTCCCTTTTTAGCAGGTTTAGAATAAACAGAATGGCAAAGTTTTCTTGTACAGCTTGTAAAAGTAAAAATGTTCCTTTAAGCAGGTTTATAACAGACAGAAAGGCAAAGTTCTCTTTTGCAGCTTGTAAAAGTAAAATGTCCCTTTAAGCAGGTTTATAACAGACAGAAAGGCAAAGTTCTCTTTTGCAGCTTGTAAAAGTAAAATGTCCCTTTAAGCAGGTTTTATTTATCAAAGAAAAGGTTTAAAGATAAAGGCAAAAGCAAGGTCAGGCAGGCAGAAGTCGACATCCAAATATCAGCAAAAGGTAGAGGCAAAAGACAAGGTCAGGCAAGCAGAAGTCGGCATCCAAGTATCAGCAAAAGGGTAAAGGCTACAGGCAAGGTCAGGCAGGCAGAAGTCAATATCCAAATATCAGCAAGTAGGGTTTAGGCATGAGGCTTGGTCAGGCAGGCAGAAGTCGGTACACAAAAGAACAGAATTGATACGGTACTCACACTCCAAAGGAAAACAAACAAACGGGCCCCGATTCAGATCTCCCGCCGTGGTTTAAAGGCAGGAGCGTAACCGTCATCAGAGGGGTGTGTCGAGAAAGCGTCATGTTGCTAAGCAACATGACGTCAGACACACAGAGAAGTTCCGGGAGCCGCGGCGACACGGCGATGAACGGAGGTAATCATGACAGTAGGATCTTCCCCCATTACCATTTGTGAACTTTTATAGGTCCTCCTCCAATCATTGAAGTCTATACCCAGGTTTTATGAACTCACCCTTTAGATTTAACTTTAGGCTATAATTATCAACTCGCCTGCCCTTTATCTTTTCAACATTAAACATCAGTTGCTAATCCACTCCTTTTATCGGTGGTCCAAGAGTGACCGTTTTCACCATTTGAGGCCCTCCCCAGTATCATCTTATCTCATTTGAGTACAAGAGTGACCCTACATAGGTCGGGAGGTATTCCAGTTCTAACTATATATAAAAATGAGACTTCACAGCAATAGGT